>NC_090176.1:307500-418406 GCF_024679245.1 Pseudorasbora parva
CAAAATCAAGCAAACCAGCGGACTCAATAAGCATTATTAAACATCCTGTAATGCATATAATCTGGAGAAATACTTTTACTGGTCTAAACACAGCGTCTTTCATTGTTTTAAACTCATAGCTATCAAAATCCAGTGTTCTGTATTTTCCGTACGTGAGTATTTGTTGTAGCTGGCTATAAAAAAAAAAAAAGTTGTGTACTGTGCTAATTAATTGAGATTTCTTACAGCTCTTACAGGTTGTTGGCCTTGTTTGTCTCGTTGCTTCTATTGCTCTACCCTTTTTTGTAAGTCGCTTTGGATAAAAGCGTCTGCTAAATGATTAAATGTAAAATGTAAATGTAAACTGATCACTTACTTCAGTCACGTCCATGACTTTGATGGCGGCCAGCTGTCCGGTTTTGACATGTCGACCCTGAAGAGAAACAGAGGAAATGAGTTAGAAACACAAAACAATGACGTGTATGATCTGCACTTTAATATCGCTGTAGGGATGCACCGAACACTCAGTCACTTCAAGAGAAACCAGGCTAAAATTAGTGGACAAAAATCTGCTCCAGATGGTCAACATTGCCATGAATAAACAGCAGGGTTCATGATTCTGGTTTAGTTGACCTCAAGGTAAATGTACTGTGTCCCAATTCCTTTTAAACACACACACTAGCAGTCTCACCTAAGCACTTCCCCTCAGGGAAATACCGCTCCTCCATCAACTTTACATGGACAGACCAACATGATTGTGACGTTCTTGATCTTAAATGTACCACCCAAGAGACTTTACTTGAACACTTTACTTCAACACTTTACTTGAAGGGGTGTGCATAAGACTGACATGACACCTTCATTATGACATGACACGTCATGAAAAGGAAGGAGTTTTTATGCATGTTTATGACAACTGTCATTAAGTGTCATTCGTTCAATTATGTTTTGATGGGGCACCAGCTCATGGGACTCCGCCGTAACAAATAGACAAGCAAAGAAACGGTAAGAATAAACTCAAACCATGTGTTAAAGAGTGAGCGAAAGTTTAAATAAAGTATATTAAACCTTTTTTCAAACCCCAGGTCATCTAGTGTTTCCAATATATGCAGACACAGGTTTGATATCTAACCCTTCTTCAGGTCAAACCCCAGGTCATCTAGAGTTCCCAATATATGCACAGACACAGGTTTGATATCTAACCCTCCTTCAGGTCAAACCCCAGGTCATCTAGAGTTCCCAATATATGCACAGACACAGGTTTGATATATAACCCTTCTTCAGGTCAAACCCCAGGTCATCTAGAGTTCCCAATATATGCACAGACACAGGTTTGATATATAACCCTTCTTCAGGTCAAACCCCAGGTCATCTAGTGTTCCCAATATATGCACAGACACAGGTTTGATATCTAACCCTTCTTCAGGTCAAACCCCAGGTCATCTAGAGTTCCCAATATATGCACAGACACAGGTTTGATATATAACCCTTCTTCAGGTCAAACCCCAGGTCATCTAGTGTTCCCAATATATGCACAGACACAGGTTTGATATCTAACCCTTCTTCAGGTCAAACCCCAGGTCATCTAGAGTTCCCAATATATGCACAGACACAGGTTTGATATCTAACTCTCCTTCAGGTCAAACCCCAGGTCATCTAGTATTCCCAATATATGCAGACACAGGTTTGATATCTAACCCTCCTTCAGGTCAAACCCCAGGTCATCTAGTGTTCCCAATATATGCACAGACACAGGTTTGATATCTAACCCTCCTTCAGGTCAAACCCCAGGTCATCTAGTATTCCCAATATATGCAGACACAGGTTTGATATCTAACCCTCCTTCAGGTCAAACCCCAGGTCATCTAGTGTTCCCAATATATGCACAGACACAGGTTTGATATCTAACCCTCCTTCAGGTCAAACCCCAGGTCATCTAGAGTTCCCAATATATGCAGACACAGGTTTGATATCTAACCCTCCTTCAGGTCAAACCCCAGGTCATCTAGAGTTCCTAATATATGCAGACACAGGTTTGATATCTAACCCTCCTTCAGGTCAAACCCCAGGTCATCTAGAGTTCCCAATATATGCAGACACAGGTTTGATATCTAACCCCCTTCAGGTCAAACCCCAGGTAATCTAGAGTTCCCAATATATGCAGACACAGGTTTGATAACTAACCCTCCTTCAGGTCAAACCCCAGGTCATCTAGAGTTCCCAATATATGCACAGACACAGGTTTGATATCTAACCCTTCTTCAGGTCAAACCCCAGGTCATCTAGAGTTCCCAATATATGCAGACACAGGTTTGATAACTAACCCTCCTTCAGGTCAAACCCCAGGTCATCTAGTGTTCCCAATATATGCAGACACAGGTTTGATAACTAACCCTCCTTCAGGTCAAACCCCAGGTCATCTAGAGTTCCCAATATATGCAGACACAGGTTTGATATCTAACCCTTCTTCAGGTCAAACCCCAGGTCATCTAGAGTTCCCAATATATGCAGACACAGGTTTGATATCTAACCCCCTTCAGGTCAAACCCCAGGTCATCTAGAGTTCCCAATATATGCACAGACACAGGTTTGATATCTAACCCTTCTTCAGGTCAAACCCCAGGTCATCTAGAGTTCCCAATATATGCACAGACACAGGTTTGATATCTAACCCTCCTTCAGGTCAAACCCCAGGTCATCTAGTATTCCCAATATATGCAAACACAGGTTTGATAACTAACCCCCTTCAGGTCAAACCCCAGGTCATCTAGAGTTCCTAATATATGCAGACACAGGTTTGATATCTAACCCTCCTTCAGGTCAAACCCCAGGTCATCTAGAGTTCCCAATATATGCAGACACAGGTTTGATATCTAACCCCCTTCAGGTCAAACCCCAGGTCATCTAGAGTTCCCAATATATGCAGACACAGGTTTGATAACTAACCCTCCTTCAGGTCAAACCCCAGGTCATCTAGAGTTCCCAATATATGCACAGACACAGGTTTGATATCTAACCCTTCTTCAGGTCAAACCCCAGGTCATCTAGAGTTCCCAATATATGCAGACACAGGTTTGATAACTAACCCTCCTTCAGGTCAAACCCCAGGTCATCTAGTGTTCCCAATATATGCAGACACAGGTTTGATATCTAACCCTCCTTCAGGTCAAACCCCAGGTCATCTAGAGTTCCCAATATATGCAGACACAGGTTTGATATCTAACCCTTCTTCAGGTCAAACCCCAGGTCATCTAGAGTTCCCAATATATGCAGACACAGGTTTGATATCTAACCCCCTTCAGGTCAAACCCCAGGTCATCTAGAGTTCCCAATATATGCACAGACACAGGTTTGATATCTAACCCTTCTTCAGGTCAAACCCCAGGTCATCTAGAGTTCCCAATATATGCACAGACACAGGTTTGATATCTAACCCTCCTTCAGGTCAAACCCCAGGTCATCTAGTATTCCCAATATATGCAGACACAGGTTTGATAACTAACCCCCTTCAGGTCAAACACCAGGTCATCTAGAGTTCCCAATATATGCACAGACACAGGTTTGATATCTAACCCTCCTTCAGGTCAAACCCCAGGTCATCTAGTGTTCCCAATATATGCACAGACACAGGTTTGATATCTAACCCTCCTTCAGGTCAATCCCCAGGTCATCTAGAGTTCCTAATATATGCAGACACAGGTTTGATATCTAACCCTCCTTCAGGTCAAACCCCAGGTCATCTAGAGTTCCCAATATATGCAGACACAGGTTTGATATCTAACCCCCTTCAGGTCAAACCCCAGGTCATCTAGAGTTCCCAATATATGCACAGACACAGGTTTGATATCTAACCCTCCTTCAGGTCAAACCCCAGGTCATCTAGAGTTCCTAATATATGCACACACAGGTTTGATATCTAACCCTCCTTCAGGTCAAACCCCAGGTCATCTAGAGTTCCCAATATATGCAGACACAGGTTTGATATCTAACCCCCTTCAGGTCAAACCCCAGGTCATCTAGAGTTCCCAATATATGCAGACACAGGTTTGATAACTAACCCTCCTTCAGGTCAAACCCCAGGTCATCTAGAGTTCCCAATATATGCAGACACAGGTTTGATATATAACCCTTCTTCAGGTCAAACCCCAGGTCATCTAGAGTTCCCAATATATGCACAGACACAGGTTTGATATCTAACCCTTCTTCAGGTCAAACCCCAGGTCATCTAGAGTTCCCAATATATGCAGACACAGGTTTGATAACTAACCCTCCTTCAGGTCAAACCCCAGGTCATCTAGAGTTACCAATATATGCAGACACAGGTTTGATAACTAACCCTCCTTCAGGTCAAACCCCAGGTCATCTAGAGTTCCCAATATATGCAGACACAGGTTTGATATCTAACCCTCCTTCAGGTCAAACCCCAGGTCATCTAGAGTTCCCAATATATGCAGACAGAGGTTTGATAACTAACCCTCCTTCAGGTCAAACCCCAGGTCATCTAGAGTTCCCAATATATGCAGACACAGGTTTGATATCTAACCCTTCTTCAGGTCAAACACCAGGTCATCTAGAGTTCCCAATATATGCACAGACACAGGTTTGATATCTAACCCTTCTTCAGGTCAAACCCCAGGTCATCTAGAGTTCCCAATATATGCACAGACACAGGTTTGATATCTAACCCTCCTTCAGGTCAAACCCCAGGTCATCTAGTATTCCCAATATATGCAGACACAGGTTTGATAACTAACCCTCCTTCAGGTCAAACCCCAGGTCATCTAGAGTTCCCAATATATGCACAGACACCGGTTTGATATCTAACCCCCTTCAGGTCAAACACCAGGTCATCTAGAGTTCCTAATATATGCAGACACAGGTTTGATATCTAACCCTCCTTCAGGTCAAACCCCAGGTCATCTAGAGTTCCCAATATATGCACAGACACAGGTTTGATATCTAACCCTCCTTCAGGTCAAACCCCAGGTCATCTAGAGTTCCTAATATATGCAGACACAGGTTTGATATCTAACCCTCCTTCAGGTCAAACCCCAGGTCATCTAGAGTTCCCAATATATGCAGACACAGGTTTGATAACTAACCCTCCTTCAGGTCAAACCCCAGGTCATCTAGAGTTCCCAATATATGCAGACACAGGTTTGATATATAACCCTTCTTCAGGTCAAACCCCAGGTCATCTAGAGTTCCCAATATATGCAGACACAGGTTTGATATATAACCCTTCTTCAGGTCAAACCCCAGGTCATCTAGAGTTCCCAATATATGCACAGACACAGGTTTGATATCTAACCCTTCTTCAGGTCAAACCCCAGGTCATCTAGAGTTCCCAATATATGCAGACACAGGTTTGATAACTAACCCTCCTTCAGGTCAAACCCCAGGTCATCTAGAGTTCCCAATATATGCAGACACAGGTTTGATATCTAACCCTTCTTCAGGTCAAACCCCAGGTCATCTAGAGTTCCCAATATATGCACAGACACAGGTTTGATATCTAACCCTTCTTCAGGTCAAACCCCAGGTCATCTAGTGTTCCCAATATATGCACAGACACAGGTTTGATATCTAACCCTCCTTCAGGTCAAACCCCAGGTCATCTAGTGTTCCCAATATATGCACAGACACAGGTTTGATATCTAACCCTCCTTCAGGTCAAACCCCAGGTCATCTAGAGTTCCTAATATATGCAGACACAGGTTTGATATCTAACCCTCCTTCAGGTCAAACCCCAGGTCATCTAGAGTTCCCAATATATGCACAGACACAGGTTTGATATCTAACCCTCCTTCAGGTCAAACCCCAGGTCATCTAGAGTTCCTGATATATGCAGACACAGGTTTGATATCTAACCCTTCTTCAGGTCAAACACAAGGTCATCTAGAGTTCCCAATATATGCACAGACACAGGTTTGATATCTAACCCTCCTTCAGGTCAAAACCCAGGTCATCTAGTATTCCCAATATATGCAGACACAGGTTTGATAACTAACCCCCTTCAGGTCAAACACCAGGTCATCTAGAGTTCCCAATATATGCAGACACAGGTTTGATATCTAACCCTCCTTCAGGTCAAACCCCAGGTCATCTAGAGTTCCTAATATATGCAGACACAGGTTTGATATCTAACCCTCCTTCAGGTCAAACCCCAGGTCATCTAGAGTTCCCAATATATGCAGACACAGGTTTGATATCTAACCCCCTTCAGGTCAAACCCCAGGTCATCTAGAGTTCCCAATATATGCAGACACAGGTTTGATAACTAACCCTCCTTCAGGTCAAACCCCAGGTCATCTAGAGTTCCCAATATATGCAGACACAGGTTTGATATCTAACCCTCCTTCAGGTCAAACCCCAGGTCATCTAGAGTTCCTAATATATGCAGACACAGGTTTGATATCTAACCCTCCTTCAGGTCAAACCCCAGGTCATCTAGAGTTCCCAATATATGCAGACACAGGTTTGATATCTAACCCCCTTCAGGTCAAACCCCAGGTCATCTAGAGTTCCCAATATATGCAGACACAGGTTTGATATCTAACCCCCTTCAGGTCAAACACCAGGTCATCTAGAGTTCCCAATATATGCAGACACAGGTTTGATATCTAACCCTCCTTCAGGTCAAACCCCAGGTCATCTAGAGTTCCCAATATATGCACAGACACAGGTTTGATATCTAACCCTCCTTCAGGTCAAACCCCAGGTCATCTAGAGTTCCTAATATATGCAGACACAGGTTTGATATCTAACCCTCCTTCAGGTCAAACCCCAGGTCATCTAGAGTTCCCAATATATGCAGACACAGGTTTGATATCTAACCCCCTTCAGGTCAAACCCCAGGTCATCTAGAGTTCCCAATATATGCAGACACAGGTTTGATAACTAACCCTCCTTCAGGTCAAACCCCAGGTCATCTAGTGTTCCCAATATATGCAGACACAGGTTTGATAACTAACCCTCCTTCAGGTCAAACCCCAGGTCATCTAGAGTTCCCAATATATGCAGACACAGGTTTGATATCTAACCCTTCTTCAGGTCAAACCCCAGGTCATCTAGAGTTCCCAATATATGCAGACACAGGTTTGATATCTAACCCTTCTTCAGGTCAAACACCAGGTCATCTAGAGTTCCCAATATATGCACAGACACAGGTTTGATAACTAACCCTTCTTCAGGTCAAACCCCAGGTCATCTAGAGTTCCCAATATATGCACAGACACAGGTTTGATATCTAACCCTCCTTCAGGTCAAACCCCAGGTCATCTAGTATTCCCAATATATGCAGACACAGGTTTGATAACTAACCCCCTTCAGGTCAAACGCCAGGTCATCTAGAGTTCCCAATATATGCACAGACACAGGTTTGATATCTAACCCTCCTTCAGGTCAAACCCCAGGTCATCTAGAGTTCCTAATATATGCAGACACAGGTTTGATATCTAACCCTCCTTCAGGTCAAACCCCAGGTCATCTAGAGTTCCCAATATATGCACAGACACAGGTTTGATATCTAACCCTCCTTCAGGTCAAACCCCAGGTCATCTAGAGTTCCCGATATATGCAGACACAGGTTTGATATCTAACCCTCCTTCAGGTCAAACCCCCAGGTCATCTAGAGTTCCCAATATATGCAGACACAGGTTTGATATCTAACCCCCTTCAGGTCAAACCCCAGGTCATCTAGTGTTCCCAATATATGCAGACACAGGTTTGATAACTAACCCTCCTTCAGGTCAAACCCCAGGTCATCTAGAGTTCCCAATATATGCAGACACAGGTTTGATATATAACCCTTCTTCAGGTCAAACCCCAGGTCATCTAGAGTTCCCAATATATGCACAGACACAGGTTTGATATCTAACCCTTCTTCAGGTCAAACCCCAGGTCATCTAGAGTTCCCAATATATGCAGACACAGGTTTGATAACTAACCCTCCTTCAGGTCAAACCCCAGGTCATCTAGAGTTCCCAATATATGCAGACACAGGTTTGATATCTAACCCTTCTTCAGGTCAAACCCCAGGTCATCTAGAGTTCCCAATATATGCACAGACACAGGTTTGATATCTAACCCTTCTTCAGGTCAAACCCCAGGTCATCTAGTGTTCCCAATATATGCACAGACACAGGTTTGATATCTAACCCTTCTTCAGGTCAAACCCCAGGTCATCTAGAGTTCCCAATATATGCACAGACACAGATTTGATATCTAACCCTCCTTCAGGTCAAACCCCAGGTCATCTAGAGTTCCCAATATATGCACAGACACAGGTTTGATATCTAACCCTCCTTCAGGTCAAACCCCAGGTCATCTAGTGTTCCCAATATATGCACAGACACAGGTTTGATATCTAACCCTCCTTCAGGTCAAACCCCAGGTCATCTAGTGTTCCCAATATATGCACAGACACAGGTTTGATATCTAACCCTCCTTCAGGTCAAACCCCAGGTCATCTAGTGTTCCCAATATATGCACAGACACAGGTTTGATATCTAAACCTCCTTCAGGTCAAACCCAAGGTCATCTAGTGTTCCCAATATATGCACAGACACAGGTTTGATATATAACCCTTCTTCAGGTCAAACCCCAGGTCATCTAGAGTTCCCAATATATGCACAGACACAGGTTTGATATCTAACCCTTCTTCAGGTCAAACCCCAGGTCATCTAGAGTTCCCAATATATGCACAGACACAGGTTTGATATCTAACCCTTCTTCAGGTCAAACCCCAGGTCATCTAGTGTTCCCAATATATGCACAGACACAGGTTTGATATCTAACCCTTCTTCAGGTCAAACCCCAAGTCATCTAGAGTTCCCAATATATGCACAGACACAGATTTGATATCTAACCCTCCTTCAGGTCAAACCCCAGGTCATCTAGAGTTCCCAATATATGCACAGACACAGGTTTGATATCTAACCCTCCTTCAGGTCAAACCCCAGGTCATCTAGTGTTCCCAATATATGCACAGACACAGGTTTGATATCTAACCCTCCTTCAGGTCAAACCCCAGGTCATCTAGTGTTCCCAATATATGCACAGACACAGGTTTGATATCTAACCCTCCTTCAGGTCAAACCCCAGGTCATCTAGTGTTCCCAATATATGCACAGACACAGGTTTGATATCTAAACCTCCTTCAGGTCAAACCCAAGGTCATCTAGTGTTCCCAATATATGCACAGACACAGGTTTGATATCTAACCCTTCTTCAGGTCAAACCCCAGGTCATCTAGTGTTCCCAATATATGCACAGACACAGGTTTGATATCTAACCCTTCTTCAGGTCAAACCCCAGGTCATCTAGAGTTCCCAAAATAGAGGAGGAGCTAAAATAGAGCCCTGTGGAAAACCACAGGTCAGAGGTGCCATAGTGTTGGAGAAATTACCCATCTTAATTAAAAACTTTCTATCAGACTGAAACCACATCAGAACAGCCGCTTGTAGACCCACCCAAGACTCTAGTCTAGATAAGAGTAGGGTGGTCAATGGTATCAAAAGCTGGCGCAAGATCTAAGAGAACAAGAACCAGTGTCTCCGGAGTCAGTGGAGAGATTAATATCATTTAACACTCTCAGGAGGGCAGACTCAGTGCTGTGAGCAGATCTAAAACAGGATTGAAAGAGTTCATAGATGCCATTTTTTTAGACAAAAAGAGTCGGAGTTGGTCCAGTCTATTCATTGGTCCATCCTTCCATTCAAGTTCAAGCTCAAGTTCAAGTTCAAGAGTTTTATTTGTCACATACACAGTTATACAGAATACAACCGGCAGTGAAATGTAAACAGGTCCGCTCCATGGACAGCAAATAACAATTAACACAACAAAAAAGCACAATAAATTATAAAATAGGGATAGGATAAAATAGGATTAGGATAAGGTGCTATATATATATATATATACATATGTAGAATAATGAATAAATCAAGTAAAAGAAATAAGAGATGTGGAATAAAATAAGTGAGATAAAGTAAACTGGAGACTATAAAAATAAATACGTGGATAACAGAAGTGCAGGAGTGTAATGTGCAAACAGCATTATAATGAGAAGTTACATGAACACAAGAATAAAGTGCAGTGCAATATCAGTGTGTGAGTTTGTTAGTACTGAGTGAGGTGAAGTCACATGTAGTTAAGTGACAGCGTTCAGGAGTCTGATGGCCTGTGGGAAGAAACTCCTCCTGAGTCTCTCAGTTTTGGCCATCAGGCTACGGAAGCGCTTACCAGAAGGCAGCCGGGTGAAGTGGGGGTTGGCCGGGTGATTAATGTCCTTGATGATTTCTGTAGCTCTGCCTCTGCATCGTTTGATGTAGATGTCCTGCAGAGACGGGAGAGCTGACCCTGAGATACGCTCGGACAAGCGCACCACTCTTTTCAGGGCTTTGCAGTCGTGACTGGTGCTGTTACCATACCACGCTGTGATGCACTGAGTCAGTAAACTTTCTATCGCCCCTGAATAGAAAGTTTTCAGGATAGCTGGTGAGACCCGGAATTTCCTCAGCTGGCGCAGGTGGTACAGTCTTTGCCTGGCCTTTTTCACCTGAGACTGGATGTGTGCAGTCCAGGTCAGGTCCTCAGAGATGTTCACACCCAAGTATTTGAAGCTGCTCACTCTCTCTACTGGTGTCCCGCTGATCATGAGAGGGGAATATGACCGTTGCTGTCTCTTCCTGAAGTCCACAATCAGTTCTTTGGTCTTGTTCACATTCAGAAGGAGACAGTTGTCTTGGCACCATGATGTCAGTTGCTCCACCTCATCCAAGTATGCGGTCTCATTGTTGTTGGAAATGAGGCCCAGGACAACAGTATCATCTGCAAACTTGATGACAGAGGTGGAGCTGTGTGTGGACAAACAGTCATGCGTGTAGAGAGTAGAGCAGGGGACTGAGGACACAGCCCTGTGGAGCTCCCACACTCACGGTGATGGAGGTGGAGGTGAACTGTCCTACTCTCACCACCTGAGGTCTGCCAGTGAGGAAATCTTCAATCCAGTGACAGAGAGAAGAGTTCAGTCCGAGATCCAGGAGTTTGTTAGTTAGCTTAATGGGAACTATGGTGTTAAAGGCTGAACTATAGTCAATAAATAGCAGTCTTCCATAAAGTAGAGGCATATCCATTTTTCAGAAAGTGTTATGATGGGAATATGCAGTTCAATGCATCCAACCACTGGAAATCCATAAGGAAGCTCTAATTATTAGGTTAATCCAAAGTTTTTTTAAGTGATAAACCTCTGGAATAGGGATTATTAGGATTATTTATTAGGATTCATTAGGATTATTTATTAGCATTAGGATTATTTTTTTTACCCCTCTAAACACAGATTGTAAAGAGAATTTCAACCAGCATAGCAAAGAAGAGTGTTTATGAAAACAATGCATCTCAACCTAAACCGTGACTTTGCTCATCTGTGGCGTTTTGGTTTGTCTAGCAGAAGTTGTGAATGGCCAGTGACTGCTAGATGAAGCTTTATTCCAAACCCCCAACCCTAAGAAAACCACGGGGAAACGGCTTATTGTGTGAACATGCCAGAGAAAGACAAACTCTCAACCCTGGTGGTCGATAACCGTCATTCAGAACGTGCGCACGAGATCCCTTTATGTTTTCCACATGTGATGAGGCTCATGGAACATTAGCAGTGAATAACAGAGCTAGTGTGAGGCGAGAGAATCACAGACGCTTCCTCACACACTCATCAGAGCGTCTGTCAGAGATGCGTGTGTGTGTGTGTGCAGTCTGCCTGGTTACAAACTCCCTCAGCCAATCAGAGACTCGTGCTGAGGTCACATGCTCAGAGCTCTCTGGGGCTCGTGAATCATATGATAATAAATGAACACGCTTATATCTGCGCTTATGTTATGGAAACGCCAGTATGGCCTCTAACACACAGATCACACTGTACACATTATATGTATTAAGATCAGTGATGTTAAACTCCAAACGTTACACAGGACCTGAGAAGAGTGTGTGTCCCGATAGAGACTCTCTCATACCCTCAGGGGTTATGAGCTCTGTCCTGGACTCAGGCAGAAGAGTGTGTGTGTGTCTGCAGCGGTTCCACACGTGACACACAGTCCCCGGCTCATTGGCCGACACAAAGAAAAACAATCGACACACTGAAGAAAAACAAGAGTTTTGTGGGAGGGCAGATGCTCATTCCTGATATCACCAGCTCCACAAGTACCCATTGTTTCTATTCAAAAGCCGGCAGGATGAGCATTCACACTGACGGTGTGTCAAACACACACACACACACACACACACACACACACACACACACACACACACACACACACACACACACACACACTGCATTTAAAGGCTGTTCCCCTGAAATCCCCTTTCTGTCATTCATTACTCTCATGTCACTCCAAAACTCAATGCCTTCTGTGGGACACGAAAAACACACTGAACGCACCATAAGCCTCTGCTGTAGTGACCTTTGACCTCTCTCAGTGATCAAACAGGTCCAGTCCTTTAGCTGGACTTTAGAGCAGACTCACACCTGTCCTGGGGTCACCATAAGCCTCTGCTGTAGTGACCTTTGACCTCTCTCAGTGATCACACAGGTCCAGTCCTTTAGCTGGACTTTAGAGCAGACTCACACCTGTCCTGTTGTCACCATAAGCCTCTGCTGTAGTGACCTTTGACCTCTCTCAGTGATCACACAGGTCCAGTCCTTTAGCTGGACTTTAGAGCAGACTCACACCTGTCCTGTTGTCACCATAAGACTCTAATGTAGTGACCTTTGACCTCTCTCAGTGATCACACAGGTCCAGTCCTTTAGCTGGACTTTAGAGCAGACTCACACCTGTCCTGTGGTCACCATAAGACTCTAATGTAGTGACCTTTGACCTCTCTCAGTGATCACACAGGTCCAGTCCTTTAGCTGGACTTTAGAGCAGACTCACACCTGTCCTGTGATCACCATAAGACTCTAATGTAGTGACCTTTGACCTCTCTCAGTGATCACACAGGTCCAGTCCTTTAGCTGGACTTTAGAGCAGACTCACACCTGTCCTGTGGTCACCATAAGCCTCTGCTGTAGTGACCTTTGACCCCTCTCAGTGATCAAACAGGTCCAGTCCTTTAGCTGGACTTTAGAGCAGACTCACACCTGTCCTGTGGTCACCATAAGCCTCTGCTGTAGTGACCTTTGACCTCTCTCAGTGATCACACGGGTCCAGTTCTTTAGCTGTACTTAAGAGCATAAGCCTCTACTGTAGTGACCTTTGACCTCTCTCAGTGATCACAGGTCCAGTCCTTTAGCTGGACTTTAGAACAGACTCACACCTGTCCTGTGGTCACCATAAGCCTCTGCTGTAGTGACCTTTGACCTCTCTCAGTGATCAAACAGGTCCAGTCCTTTAGCTGGACTTTAGAGCAGACTCACACCTGTCCTGTGGTCACCATAAGCATCTACTGTAGTGACCTTTGACCTCTCTCAGTGATCACAGGTCCAGTCCTTTAGCTGGACTTTAGAGCAGACTCACACCTGTCCTGGGGTCACCATAAGCCTCTGCTGTAGTGACCTTTGACCTCTCTCAGTGATCAAACAGGTCCAGTCTTTTAGCTGGACTTTAGAGCAGACTCACACCTGTCCTGGGGTCACCATAAGCCTCTACTGTAGTGACCTTTGACCTCTCTCAGTGATCACACGGGTCCAGTTCTTTAGCTGTACTTAAGAGCATAAGCCTCTACTGTAGTGACCTTTGACCTCTCTCAGTGATCACAGGTCCAGTCCTTTAGCTGGACTTTAGAACAGACTCACACCTGTCCTGTGGTCACCATAAGCCTCTGCTGTAGTGACCTTTGACCTCTCTCAGTGATCAAACAGGTCCAGTCCTTTAGCTGGACTTTAGAGCAGACTCACACCTGTCCTGTGGTCACCATAAGCATCTACTGTAGTGACCTTTGACCTCTCTCAGTGATCACAGGTCCAGTCCTTTAGCTGGACTTTAGAGCAGACTCACACCTGTCCTGGGGTCACCATAAGCCTCTGCTGTAGTGACCTTTGACCTCTCTCAGTGATCAAACAGGTCCAGTCTTTTAGCTGGACTTTAGAGCAGACTCACACCTGTCCTGGGGTCACCATAAGCCTCTGCTGTAGTGACCTTTGACCTCTCTCAGTGATCACACAGGTCCTGTCCTCTAGCTGGACTTTAGAGCAGACTCACACCTGTCCTATGATCACCATAAGACTCTAATGTAGTGACCTTTGACCTCTCTCAGTGATCACACAGGTCCAGTCCTTTAGCTGGACTTTAGAGCAGACTCACACCTGTCCTGTGGTCACCATAAGCCTCTGCTGTAGTGACCTTTGACCTCTCTCAGTGATCAAACAGGTCCAGTCCTTTAGCTGGACTTTAGAGCAGACTCACACCTGTCCTGTGGTCACCATAAGCCTCTGCTGTAGTGACCTTTGACCTCTCTCAGTGATCACAGGTCCAGTCCTTTAGCTGGACTTTAGAACAGACTCACACCTGTCCTGTGGTCACCATAAGCCTCTGCTGTAGTGACCTTTGACCTCTCTCAGTGATCAAACAGGTCCAGTCTTTTAGCTGGACTTTAGAGCAGACTCACACCTGTCCTGGGGTCACCATAAGCCTCTGCTGTAGTGACCTTTGACCTCTCTCAGTGATCACACAGGTCCTGTCCTCTAGCTGGACTTTAGAGCAGGCTCACACCTGTCCTGTGATCACCATAAGCCTCTAATGTAGTGACCTTTGACCTCTCTCAGTGATCAAACAGGTCCAGTCCTTTAGCTGTACTTTAGAGCATAAGCCTCTACTGTAGTGACCTTTGACCTCTCTCAGTGATCAAACAGATCCAGTCCTTTAGCCGGACTTTAGAGCAGACTCACACCTGTCCTGTGGTCACCATAAGCCTCTACTGTAGTGACCTTTGACCTCTCTCAGAGATCACACAGGTCCAGTCCTCTAGCTGTACTTTAGAGCAGACTCACACCTGTCCTGTGGTCACCATAAGACTCTAATGTAGTGACCTTTGACCTCTCTCAGTGATCACACAGGTCCAGTCCTTTAGCTGGACTTTAGAGCAGACTCACACCTGTCCTGTGGTCACCATAAGCCTCTGCTGTAGTGACCTTTGACCTCTCTCAGTGATCACACAGGTCCAGTCCTCTAGCTGGACTTTAGAGCAGACTCACACCTGTCCTGTTGTCATCATAAGCCTCTACTGTAGTGACCTTTGACCTCTCTCAGTGATCACACAGGTCCAGTCCTCTAGCTGGACTTTAGAGCAGACTCACACCTGTCCTGTGGTCACCATAAGCCTCTGCTGTAGTGACCTTTGACCTCTCTCAGTGATCACACAGGTCCAGTCCTCTAGCTGGACTTTAGAGCAGACTCACACCTGTCCTGTGGTCACCATAAGCCTCTGCTGTAGTGACCTTTGACCTCTCTCAGTGATCACACAGGTCCAGTCCTCTAGCTGGACTTTAGAGCAGACTCACACCTGTCCTGTTGTCACCATAAGCATCTACTGTAGTGACCTTTGACCTCTCTCAGTGATCACACAGGTCCAGTCCTCTAGCTGGACTTTAGAGCAGACTCACACCTGTCCTGGGGTCACCATAAGCCTCTGCTGTAGTGACCTTTGACCCCTCTCAGTGATCACACAGGTCCAGTCCTTTAGCTGGACTTTAGAACAGACTCACACCTGTCCTGGGGTCACCATAAGCCTCTGCTGTAGTGACCTTTGACCTCTCTCAGTGATCACAGGTCCAGTCCTTTAGCTGGACTTTAGAGCAGGCTCACACCTGTCCTGTGGTCACCATAAGCCTCTGCTGTAGTGACCTTTGACCTCTCTCAGTGATCAAACAGGTCCAGTCCTTTAGCTGGACTTTAGAGCAGACTCACACCTGTCCTGTGGTCACCATAAGCCTCTGCTGTAGTGACCTTTGACCTCTCTCAATGATCACAGGTCCAGTCCTTTAGCTGGACTTTAGAGCAGACTCACACCTGTCCTGTGGTCACCATAAGCATCTACTGTAGTGACCTTTGACCTCTCTCAGTGATCACACAGGTCCTGTCCTCTAGCTGGACTTTAGAGCAGGCTCACACCTGTCCTGTGATCACCATAAGCCTCTAATGTAGTGACCTTTGACCTCTCTCAGTGATCAAACAGGTCCAGTCCTTTAGCTGTACTTTAGAGCATAAGCCTCTACTGTAGTGACCTTTGACCTCTCTCAGTGATCAAACAGATCCAGTCCTTTAGCCGGACTTTAGAGCAGACTCACACCTGTCCTGTGGTCACCATAAGCCTCTACTGTAGTGACCTTTGACCTCTCTCAGAGATCACACAGGTCCAGTCCTCTAGCTGTACTTTAGAGCAGACTCACACCTGTCCTGTGGTCACCATAAGACTCTAATGTAGTGACCTTTGACCTCTCTCAGTGATCACACAGGTCCAGTCCTTTAGCTGGACTTTAGAGCAGACTCACACCTGTCCTGTGGTCACCATAAGCCTCTGCTGTAGTGACCTTTGACCTCTCTCAGTGATCACACAGATCCAGTCCTTTAGCCGGACTTTAGAGCAGACTCACACCTGTCCTGTGGTCACCATAAGCCTCTACTGTAGTGACCTTTGACCTCTCTCAGAGATCACACAGGTCCAGTCCTCTAGCTGTACTTTAGAGCAGACTCACACCTGTCCTGTGGTCACCATAAGACTCTAATGTAGTGACCTTTGACCTCTCTCAGTGATCACACAGGTCCAGTCCTTTAGCTGGACTTTAGAGCAGACTCACACCTGTCCTGTGGTCACCATAAGCCTCTGCTGTAGTGACCTTTGACCTCTCTCAGTGATCACACAGGTCCAGTCCTCTAGCTGGACTTTAGAGCAGACTCACACCTGTCCTGTGGTCATCATAAGCCTCTACTGTAGTGACCTTTGACCTCTCTCAGTGATCACACAGGTCCAGTCCTCTAGCTGGACTTTAGAGCAGACTCACACCTGTCCTGTGGTCACCATAAGCCTCTGCTGTAGTGACCTTTGACCTCTCTCAGTGATCACACAGGTCCAGTCCTCTAGCTGGACTTTAGAGCAGACTCACACCTGTCCTGTGGTCACCATAAGCCTCTGCTGTAGTGACCTTTGACCTCTCTCAGTGATCACACAGGTCCAGTCCTCTAGCTGGACTTTAGAGCAGACTCACACCTGTCCTGTTGTCACCATAAGCATCTACTGTAGTGACCTTTGACCTCTCTCAGTGATCACACAGGTCCAGTCCTCTAGCTGGACTTTAGAGCAGACTCACACCTGTCCTGGGGTCACCATAAGCCTCTGCTGTAGTGACCTTTGACCCCTCTCAGTGATCACACAGGTCCAGTCCTTTAGCTGGACTTTAGAACAGACTCACACCTGTCCTGGGGTCACCATAAGCCTCTGCTGTAGTGACCTTTGACCTCTCTCAGTGATCAAACAGGTCCAGTCCTTTAGCTGGACTTTAGAGCAGACTCACACCTGTCCTGTGGTCACCATAAGCATCTACTGTAGTGACATTTGACCTCTCTCAGTGATCAAACAGGTCCAGTCCTCTAGCTGGACTTTAGAGCAGACTCACACCTGTCCTGTGGTCACCATAGGCCTCTACTGTAGTGACCTTTGACCCCTCTCAGCGATCAAACAGGTCCAGTCCTTTCAGCCACGAGTGAGGAGAGAGATTAGGGTGAGGGAGAGGAAATCATGGGGTCATCATTTTTGGGTGAACTATCCCTTTAAGATCACAGCACAAAGAGAAGACATGTGGCGCAGACAGAGAGTAATTGAGTAAGAGGTTTCAGGAGATTTAGGAGTACGGACTAGAACTCTCAAAGGCGTAAGTTTCTTTAGGAGAGGAGAAACCAAACAAAAGAAGAAATGTGTTGCACACCAGGCATGAGTGCGTTCAGAAGACACATTAGATGGCTTTTATTAGAGACACTACCAGTCTCATCCAGTAATGATGTAATCACTACATTAACAGGTGCAGCCGTGAGGATCTGGACCTTACGGTGTCTGCTCATGTCCTATCACACACGTCATCAGCAATTTACCTTAAACATTTATACACTCAAGTCTGAGTTCTAGAGTGATTCAGGACCGATCTGAGAGGAAAAGACAAAAACTCCCATCTCAGTGAGGAGGCAGGGCTGACCATCTTTTGAAACCTGTGGTTGGTTGGTTGCCCAACAAGGAAAAACGAGATTCTATTCTAAGCCTTCACTTCGGAATTACGGGCCTCATCTTTCTAGTTTTACCACACACACACACACGCACACGCACGAACGCACGAACGCACGCACGCACGCACGCACGCACGCACACACGCACACACGCACACACACACGCACACACGCACACACACACGCACACACACACACACGCACACACGCACACACACACACACGCACACACACACGCACACACACGCACACACACGCACACACACTTCATCTCCTGTATTCAGTGTGAAGCTGCTGAAACAATCTGTGTTGTAGAAACTAAAGCGCTGTAAAATGAAGGGGACTTTAAAAGTTTACTTGTTACTGAGTGATAGCAACATCATGACAAAACCATTATTGCTCTTGATTAAGTAAAGACTATTAAAATGCTTTTAATGGGGGAAAAGTAAGTGATATTCTGGCTACAGGAAACAAGCATTTATAAATCAGTTTGTTGCACTTTACTTCACACTGGTGCATTTAGTAGCTTGAGTCTAACTGGGAATAAATGATATAACAAAAGTAATCAAAGAAAAGTGAAGTGGTCCCTGACTTCAGTGTAATGAGAGTAATGTCTCAGAGCTGTTATAATCGAGAGATGAACCAGGGCCCGGAAAGTGGCCGCTCAGTCTCACGTCTTCAGAGCTGGTTTCAGCTGCAGCGGCATAGGCCATAAGATCAGCGGTGCGCTCTCGCTCTCTTCTCTCTGATGGTGAAGTGACACACACACAGCTTATTCACTCCGGTTAAATCGTGCTTGTATTGTGCATAATTTCAGTAATTCCCTCTGATTTATATAAGAAACTCACAGCTCACGGTCATGGTGGGTATGGGTGAAAAGGAGCGGAGGACTCAAATGCCAGAAGATATGATGATTTTAATGTTAAAACAAAAACTTAATGAGGGGGGAAACCCCATCGCCTAACGCCCCGATGAGAACCCAACGCCTAACGCTCCGATGAGAACCCAACGCCTAACGCCGCGATCAGAACCCAACGCCTAACGCCGTGATCAGAACCCAACGCCCCGATGAGCCCCCATCGCCTAACGCCCTGATGAGAACCCAACGCCTAACGCCGCGATCAGAACCCAACGCCCCGATGAGCCCCCATCGCCTAACGCCCCAATGAGAACCCAACGCCTAACGCTCCGATGAGAACCCAACGCCTAACGCCGCGATCAGAACCCAACGCCCAGATAAGCCCCCTATCGCCTAACGCCCCGATGAGAACCCAACGCCTAACGCCCCGATGAGCCCCCATCGCCTAACGCCCCGATGAGAACCCAACGCCTAACGCCCCGATGAGAACCCAACGCCTAACGCCGCGATCAGAACCCAACGCCTAACGCCCCGATGAGCCCCCATCGCCTAACGCCCCGATGAGAACCCAACGCCTAACGCCCCGATGAGAACCCAACGCCTAACGCCCCAATGAGAACCCAACGCCTAACGCCGCGATCAGAACCCAACGCCTAACGCCGCGATCAGAACCCAACGCCCCGATGAGAACCCAACACCTAACGCCCAGATGAGCCCCCATCGCCTAACGCCCCGATGAGAACCCAACGCCTAACGCCCCGATGAGAACCCAACGCCTAACGCCCCGATGAGCCCCCATCGCCTAAGCCCCGATGAGAACCCAACACCTAACGCCCCGATGAGAACCCAACGCCTAACGCCGCAATCAGAACCCAACGCCCCGATGAGCCCCCATCGCCTAATGCCCCGATGAGAACCCAACGCCTAACGCCGCGATCAGAACCCAACGCCCCGATGAGCCCCCATCGCCTAACGCCCCGATGAGAACCCAACACCTAACGCCCCGATGAGAACCCAACGCCTAACGCCGCGATCAGAACCCAACGCCCCGATGATCCCCCATCGCCTAACGCCCCGATCAGAACCCAACGCCCCGATGAGCCCCCATCGCCTAACGCCCCGATGAGAACCCAACACCTAACGCCCCGATGAGAACCCAACGCCTAACCCTGCAAACGGCCCCCAATCGCCTAACACCCTGATCGCCTAATGATGCCCCGAACAGTCCCCATCGCCTAACGCCCCGATCGGCCGATCGCCTAATGATGCCCCGAACGGCCCCCATCGCCTAACACCTTGAATCGCCTAACTCCCCCGATGGGCCCCCACCGCCTTACGCCACGAAAGGCCCATCACCTAACACCCCGAGCGGCCCCCATCACCTAACTCCCCGAACGGCCCCCATCGCCTAAAGCCCCGAATGGCCCCATCACCTAACGCCCCAATCGGCCGATCGCCTAATGATGCCCGGAACGGCCCCCATCACCTAACGCTTTGAATCGCCTAACGCCCCCGATGGGCCCCCATCGCCTAACGCCCCCGATGGGCCCCCATCGCCTAACGCCCCGAACGGCCCCCATCACCTAACGCCCCAATCGGCCGATCGCCTAATGATGCCCCGAACGGCCCCCATTGCCTAATGCCTTGAATCGCCTAACTCCCCCAATGGGCCCCCATCGCCTAACGCTGCAAACGGCCCCCATCGCCTAAAGCCCCGAGCGGCCCCCATCACCTAACGCCCCAATCGGCCGATCGCCTAATGATGCCCCGAACGGTCCCATTGCCTAACGCCTTGAATCGCCTAACTCCCCCAATGGGCCCCTATCGCCTAACGCTGCAAACCGCCCACATCGCCTAAAGCCCCGAGCGGCCCCCATCACCTAACGCCCCAATCGGCCGATCGCCTAATGATGCCTCGAACGGCCCCCATCACCTAAAGCCCCGAACGGCCCCCATCACCTAACGCCTTGAATCGCCTAACACCCCCGATGGGCCCCCATCGCCTAACGCCCCGAACGGCCCCCATCGCCTAAAGCCCCGAGCGGCCCCCATCACCTAACGCCCCAATCGGCCGATCGCCTAATGATGCCCCGAACGGCCCCCATTGCCTAACGCCTTGAATCGCCTAACTCCCCCAATGGGCCCCCATCGCCTAACGCTGCAAACGGCCCACATCGCCTAAAGCCCCGAGCGGCCCCCATCACCTAACGCCCCAATCGGCCGATCGCCTAATGATGCCCCGAACGGTCCCATTGCCTAACGCCTTGAATCGCCTAACTCCCCCAATGGGCCCCCATCGCCTAACGCTGCAAACGGCCCACATCGCCTAACGCCCCGAACGGCCCATCGCCTATTGATGCCCTAACTCCTGACCCAGTATCTGATGGAGCGCACGCTCAGAGTCAGGCAGCGGTGCCGGCGTCACAGCTACGGGGAGTCTAGCTTGCCAAAACTCGGACTAGTGAGCCTCTAGTGTAGACTTATCTAAAAATGGTCACACCAAGAACGATCTTAGATAGATATAAATGTCAACTATTAAAAAAAAATGGTTAAAAAATATAGTATTGATTTTTCGTTGATTAGAATAGTAAACAACTCTTACTGAAGCACCGCAACAGACTTTTAGGCTGAAATTTGAACTTTGAAAATATTTACACTCAAAAAATGACTTGTTAAATTTAGGTAAAAATGATGTGGTAAGTGGTTGCACACAACTACATTGAGCAATTTCTACAAATAACAATTTATGTATATGAACACATTTTTTTAAGTAAAGCTGGCACAATTTCTTTGAGTAAATACAAACCATTTGTATTTGTCACTGTTACATAATATTTATATGTGCCATTTACTTAATAATGTTCTGTTAAATGTATAAAAGTTTATTATGTAAGGTGAACACTGTTATCAATTTAATTTGCCTTTAAAACTTTTAAATAACAACAAGTATATTAAAAAAAATGCAAAAAGAACTCATTGGACAAGCTAAAAATATTTAAATTGAGAGCAGGAATTCCATCCAATGAATTTGTATATAAGTGTCCACAGCCTAAACACACACACACTCTTCTGCATAATAACCACAAAATTACAGAAACTCCTCAATATCCAACATAACTGAACATTAAACACTGACATAAACTAATTACATCTTTCCCTTTACTGAAAAACACATAAAATAACACTTTAATCACTTTAAACACATTATCTCTCCTAGCGCAGTCCCTTGCAAAGCATGCTGGGAACTACAGATCCACTGCCCAGTTATTTATGTCAGCACAAATATTTCACGTAGTTTTAACGCAAATTAATTAAGTAAACTTCAGTTTTAGATATATTAGGCTGATTGAACACAAACATATCTAATTTCAACACAATTTAATTAAGTAAAGTAAACATAATTTAAATGTGTCTTATTTATGAAGGGCCTGAATAATTTTTTCAGTGTACCTCGCTAACACCGGCGTTTATAGGGGGCATTTTTACCCAGAACTTCATTTAGACCCCGATTGCTGCGGTGGAAACACACCTCAGAGTCCCTCGTTCCTGAGGAAAGTTCCTGCTTTGGAAACACGGCTTTAGTCAGTGAAATCCCCCGCTAACAGGTCATTTACTGAAGCTCTTGATGGAGTAGAAGCTGATGAAGCATATAAAACACAGCGCCATCGTCCCCACCGAGTTTAGATTAGTTTGATTATAAATTTCATGGATGTATATTGCTTTATGTTTGGACAAACTCTAGCCTTTACATTAGCTTAAGCCATGGGCTCAACCATTTCAATAGTGGTGTGCCGTCATCATACGTTTACATTTATGTATTTGGCAGACGCTTTTATCCGAAGCGACTTACATTGCATTGAAGGTACACATTTTGTCAATTCTTGCTCTCCCTGGGAATCGAACCCATGACCTTTGCGTTGCTAGTGCCGTGCTCTACTGTTTGAGCTATAGGAAAGCATCATGTAAGCTTATCATTTAAACGCTCTTTAATCATTGTTTTAGCCCATTTAGACACATTAAGCAGCGAGGGAGAATTACGGTAAATGTTAAGTTAAGCCTGATACCCACACCTTGTACAGCGCCTGACTAAACTTCAGCTCTATACCGGGCCTTTGTGCTTCAATATTCAAATACACACGCTGTCAAAATCCCCGAAATCTTTGGGAGTGTCCTCGTAAACTTAGTCATTTGTGTCTTAAATAAAAGGTAACAGTTTAAGATAAAGCATGTGTAGTAGTTGGCTATATATGAGATCCTGGTAGGCTATAATGAGGTCTTAAAGGTATAGTTCACCCCAAAATGTAAAAACTATCATCATTTACTCACCCTTAAGTGGTAAAGGGATATGTAGCATTACATAAGTGCTACGAGTGCAATGTCAATACAGCCTGATTTACATTTTTGCATACGCTTAATTTAATTGGTCAAAATAGAGAATGACCATTTTTGTCTAAAAACTATATATGAAAAAGCTACAAATTAATGTTAGTAACGGTTGTTTGACAAAAAGTAATGACTTTTTGTCAACTAAAACTATGAAAGACAAAATTATTAAAATGTGACAGACTAATAAGCATTTTCATCCGAAGACAAAGTCTAAAGGCCTTTGCACACGAAGTCCAGTGCGTATTAATGAATGCATTACAGGGATAAAACGCAAAACAATACTAAATGATGTCTTCAAATAGTGAGGATGATTTTAAAAAGGACAAAAAGAAAGAGGAGATATTGAAATATTGTGTAAATCCATTCCTGCGGTTACGTAGAGAGGAAGGAGATTTCAGCCTCCTTTTCCAGTGGGATTATCACATGCTGTACATGGTGGTCATAAAGGGATGGACAGGGTCAGAAACAATGCTCAGGTAGGCCGTGGCATTTAAACGATGCCCAATTGGCACTAAGGGGCCTAAAGTGTGCCAAGAAAACATCCCCCACACCATTACACCACCACCACCAGCCTGCACAGTGGGAACAAGGCATGATGGATCCATGTTCTTCTGTTTACGCCAAATTCTGACTCTACCATCTGAATGTCTCAACAGAAATCGAGACTCATCAGACCAGGCAACATTTCTCCAGTCTTCAACTGGCCAATTTTGGTGAGCTTGTGCAAATTGTCGCCTCTTTTTCCTATTTGTAGTGGAGATGAGTGGTACCCGGTGGGGTCTTCTGCTGTTGTAGCCCATCCGCCTCAAGGTTGTGTGTGTTGTGGCTTCACAAATGCTTTGCTGCATACCTCGGTTGTAACGAGTGGTTATTTCAGTCAAAGTTGCTCTTCTATCAGCTTGAAACAGTCGGCCCATTCTCCTCTGACCTTGAGCATCAACAAGGCATTTTCTCCCACAGGACTGCTGCATACTAGGACTCCACGATATTGGAAAAAAATATATATTGCGATATTTTTCCCCCAATGATATATATTGCAATATTGAGAGCCATCAATCCAGGCTAAAGTCAATAATTACCATTTCATGATATTAATAATTTGCAAGCTACATTAGATTAAAGGGTTACCCAAAAATGAAACTGATGTCATGAATGACTAATGTCGCTCCACACCCGTAAGACCTCCGTTCATCTTCACACACAGTTTAAGATATTTTATATTTAGTCCGGAGCGTATGCAAGTGTATGCACACTATACTGTCCATGTCCAGAAAGGGAATAAAAACATCATCACAGTAGTCCATATGAGACATCAGTGGGTTAATTAGAGTCTCTTGAAGCATCCAAAATACATTTGGGTCCAAAAATAACAAAAACTACGACTTTATTCAGCATTGGCTTCTCTTCCGTGTTCCTCAAAAAAAGATTCAATCGACCATGAATCAATGAATCGATCAATGCTTCGGATCGCCAATGTCATGTGATTTCAGCAGTTTGGATCACGTGTCAAACTGTCAAACTGCTGAAATCACATGACATTGGCGATTTCAAGCAATGCTGAATAAAGTCGTAGTTTTTGTTATTTGATGATGTTTTTATTCCCTTTCTGGACATGGACAGTATAGTGTGCATATACTTGCATACGCTCTCGGACTAAATATAAAATATCTTAAACTGTGTGTGAAGATGAGCGGAGGTCTTACGGGTGTGGAGCGACATTAGGGAGAGGAGTTAATGACAGACATTTCATTTTTGGCTGAACTAACCCTTTAATATTTTCTTGCAAAATTAGAACATTTCTGTAAACACAAAAGCAGAACACATTTTTAAATAAAACAGCAACTTTACACCAACCCCCCCTTATTAGTTTACAACAATATAACTTAAAATAAATATATTTTTATAAAACAACTTATAAGCATTTTGGTTCACAATCTTTTACGTCAACTTTTCTTAGCCAAAGTGCCAAAGTAAAACAGTGTTAGCATTGGTCACCATAAATAAATGAAATAAACTAAATGAAATAAAACTTTAATATATTTTGTATTAAATATTCTAAACAGATTAGAGAACATATTCCTGTAAACAGAAAAGCTGAACACATTTAAACAGCAGCTTTACAACACCAACCCCCCTGATGGTTCATATAACATAACATAAGACATATTTTTTATAAAACAACATATAAGCTTTTTGGCTCACAATCTTTTGTTTTTAAGTCAACTTTTCTTAGCAAAAGTCCCAAAGTAAAACAGTGTTGGTCATTATTATATAAAATTATATAAAACTTCTAAACTGAGTATTCTTTAGCATGATCAGGATCATGGAGGCTTATGTATGCGGTATGCTTTGATTACTCAAGGTTTTCAGCTGAGAACACAAGTCTTTCAACCTTTGCCGGCTTGAGACAGGTTCGTTGGCAAGTGACGATGTTGCCACTAGAACTGAAAGTCCCTCTGACGGCGAGCCTGTCGCAGGAACACACAGGTATTTGCGGGCAAGTCTGGCGAGACGAGGGAAGCTTAGTTTGTGTACTTTCCACAGTGCAAAGTACCTCTTCTTGGTCAACATCCTCCTTATTGTAGCCGAAATAGTCCCAAATAGATGATTGCGACTTTCTTTTTGGTACGAAATAATTTTTTGTGGCGAATCCTCTTCGTCGAGCATTTTTAGCAGTGAATGTAGGCTGTGAGCAGCGGCACAGCGAACCAATCACTGTGCAGGCACGCGGAACATGCATGTCAACCCAGCAGCAAGCCATACAACACACTCGTGTTTACTGTGTGCCACCTGAATCAGTAGCCCCGCCCACCGACTCATCCGAAATACTTTCTTAACCTGGGCGCCCACGTGTGTGTGTGTGTGTGTGTTCGCGCTCATATCGACCGATCCTGCAGGCCATGTAATACAGAAATAATATTCCAATCAGTCGCAGGTGAATGAGAGATAAATCATTGTGTGCGTTTGATAAAGACGTTTTGAGACTAAGCCCTGACCGAGAATCATTCCGGTGCCGCTTTCAAAACAATCCCTCCCTCATGTGAACTGACAAGGGAGCTTAAGCTCATTAAATATGCAAATCTTCTCCAATCCTAGCCAAGTCTCCAGTGACACGCCCATCAAACCCCAGCGTTCAGGAGAGAGCCTCAAAACCAGTGTAGAAAATAGCCTATTACTGATTAGTTATGATGTTTTTGGATGTTAAAATTACACAAACGTCATTAGTTGACCTCAGACAACAGTCTACAATTTTTTTTAAAAAGCCAGTTCATGCTAGCCTGGCTCTGCCCTCCTACATACTTCCGCTCAGTTTTCATTTTCCTTCAGTATTCAGTCTGGGACTGCGGTGTATTCTTAGGTTTTCTCTGAACAAATGTTCACCGGTCCAATCAGCGAACAGAGGGAGTGGCTGAGAACGATGGCGTTGATGTCGAGCGCTAGTTTGAGTTGTAGTTCAGTAATGGCGGTGGAGAAAGATGCGAACTAAACCATTCACTCCGTGTGGCACCGCTGCCAAATATCCAGAAGTTAAAGCCGGAGCAATAACAGTCTTTGCTGGGGTTTGTTGGTGGCCATGATGTTGTGGCCCTCCTCCTCAACTGGGGGAATTCGGGAAAAGTTTGATTTCCAGCTGGCTCCGTAAGTGCTGAAGGAGTTGCTGAAGCCCTATTCGGGCGGTAACTGTTTCTCGTGGGGTCAGAAGGTATTGCCATCATTTGCAGGGGCTAGTCAGTGATTTGATTGCCGTCCGTCTCTCACCACAGATGTAAAAATCCCCAGCCGAGTTACCTAACGTTACTGCTTTTGGCAAACACCTGTGCTGATGTAATAGCTGTCCGAATCCACATCTCTGAGTTAAAAAGAACATATCACTTCAAAATTCACTGTTTATATCCTTTTTGACCACTGTAGACCACCGTACGGTTGCGCTTTGCTGTTATTTGGATGCATTTCTAGACTTGTATTTCTTTAAAATGCTGGCAAGTATTTACAAGAGCAATATATTTAATCACCACTCAAAGAAATTAAAATAAAAGCACGTATTGGTCCGTTATTTAAAGCAGCATTTATTACCATACCAAACATATGACATTTTATTTACAGCAAGCATTCAATCATGCTACAGACGTGAGCGCCGCGTTCCCGATCACACAACTCTCCCGTCCACCGTGGCGTGAATAAATCACAATCCGAATGCACGAGTTTTAAGGCTTCAGCATACTCCACCAGAACAGAGAACAGGTTCTCGCTTCCAGGGCTGCGAGAACAAAATGACGTCTGATTTCAGGAGTTCTCTCAGCTTGTTCTCGACACATCACCTGAGCAGAACTTTTTTCTTGCGGATGTCCGAGAACTATTGTGTGATTGGTTTAAAGCTGGCGTGGTTAATGCGGAGAAACGCAGATGATCGGCACCTGCTTTTCTCGTGAAGTATGAATGTACTGCCAGAACGAACTTTGTTCTTGTTCTTGCCACCTCGAGAAAACGAACACATATCTTTGTTCTTGCAGAGTATGCTCCAAGCTTTAGGTTTTAACACTGAGGTGGCCTACACAAGTGCACATTTATTTTGACTGATTTCTGTTTGAGAAGAGCGCATGAAATACGTCATGGCCAAATGTTAGCGATTGGTTATGGCAGATCCAATAGTTTTAAACTTCAACAGAGTACCCGCCTTGGAAATAAATGCTTGTCAATGGAGAGTGGCCGGACTCTCTGTACAAATTAAATGTACGAGAGTCTGGTAAGACCAGGCTAAGTTCATAACACCTTTAAAACAGAATATCGTTCAGCCCTACCTCATACTGGATGCTCTTCCCTTTTCACACCATTCTTTGTAAACCCTAGAAATGGTTGTGTGTGTAAATCCCAGTAACTGAGCAGATTGTGAAATACTCAGACCGGCCCGTCCGGCACCAACGACCATGCCACGCTCAAAACGGCTTAAATCACCTTTCTTTCCCATTCTGACATTCAGTTTGGAGTTCAGGAGATTGTCTTGACCAGGACCACACCCCTAAATGCACTGAAGAAGTGCCATGGGATTGGCCGATTAGAGCATTAATGAGAAATTGAACAGGTGTTCCTAATAATCCTTTTGGTGAGTGTATGTCTTAAGCTTGGAGCATACTCTGCAATAGCAAAGATATGTGTTCGTTTTCTCGAGGTGACAAGAACAAGAACAAAGTCCCAAACTAGGGCTGATAACAAAATGACATCATTGTGTTCTCGCAGGCCTGGGAGCGAGAGCTGTTTTCGAGAACTTAAGGCTTCAGCATACTCCACAAGAACAGAGAACAGGTTCTCGCTTTCAGGGCTGCGAGAACAAAATGACGTCTGATTTCAGGAGTTCTCTCAGCTTGTTCTCGACACATCACCTGAGCAGAACTTTTTTCTTGCGGATGTCCGAGAACTATTGTGTGATTGGTTTAAAGTGGGCGTGGTTAATGCGGAGAAACGCAGATGATCGGCACCTGCTTTTCTCGTGAAGTATGAATGTACTGGCCATAGCGAACTTTGTTCTTGTTCTTGCCACCTCGAGAAAACGAACAAATTTCTTTGTTCTTGCAGAGTATGTTCCAAGCTTTATGGTATGGATCCGCATGCACACACACACACACACACACACACACACACACACACACACACACGGGTTACAAGGACTTGGTGTGCTATAATGCACAGCTAGCCATGCATTAAAGGATTGTAATGCACGACGTAGAGGCGAAGAACCGCCCGGCGCGAAGCCTCTAGGTTGTGCATTAAAATCCTTTAAAGGGGGGGTGAAACACTCAGTTTCAGTCAATCTCATGTCAATCTTGAGTACCTATAGAGTAGTATTGCATCCTTCATATCTCCGAAAAGTCTTTAGTTTTATCATATTTATAAAAGAAATATGGGCTGTACCGAGTCTTTCCGGAAAAAACCGAGCGCCTGGAGGCGTATCGTGTGGGCGGAGCTAAAGAATGATGAGCGCGCAAAGCGGTGACGTCCTCAAGCGTGGAGAAACCCATCTATCTCAGCTAATACAGATAATGATCCACAATCAAATCTGAGGCTGAAATAAATTGAACAGGAGAAACGGCAACATCAGGATGTCCATCTCTGTGGTATGGACTGTATTTAGGGGCCTTTGTGTGCAGTTTATGAGGACATGATTCGGTTTATGGACTATTGTATGTGACTAGACCTTAGAGGTAGCAAGCAAAACGGTTTTGCACGTCAGAGTCAGACTAGTGTAACGTTATACAGAACAACAATGGAGTAACCGTTAGCGCATTTGAATGACGAAGCACGCGATCGTATCGTTTACTGATGTTTACTCATGCGACGGTAGCCAATAGCAGAGACATTTGAAGTTGATTTACTCACCGGCTGCTTCCAAAGCAGGACCGCTCTGTCAAAAACACACTTCTTTGGTATGATTTGGTGAAGTCCTGTGACAGCAGTGACCGTGGAAATCCACTTTGCGACGCGACTGAAGCGATGCCTTGAAGCTTCCCGTCATTTCTGCATTCAAATCGGTTCAAATGCAGCGCTGCCTTCCCGGAATGCTGTGCTGAAGTGCTGAAGTCGCTCGACGTCACCCATAGGAATAAAGTGGAGCACGGCGCGCCACATAACTGTTCACGGACGACTGGATCTGCACCTGAGAGACTGTTTACAGCGTGCATTTCCTCTCTCTCCCTCTAGTTACGCGCGCGCGCACCCTACCGGGAGAAGAGCCTGTACAGCCCATACAAGGACCTTCCGCTCTATTTAACGTCAAATAGACCCATACTCGAAAAAAACTCGCCGAAACTTGTGAGAAACCGGAAGGAGTATTTTTAACACAGAAATACTCCATCAAACGTCCAACATTCGTTTTTTAAACTTTGTCTATGTTTAGGATGGGAATCCAAGTCTTTAAAGGTGTAAAAAGCTCAGTATGCATGAAACAGCATTTCACCGCCCCTTTAATGCTTGGCTAGCCGTGGATTATCCCGCTTATACCATGGTTATGTGCCAAGTTAAAAACTAGTTAAAGCTGTAACTGATGTTTACAGGCTAATTTTTTAACAGACAAAATTTTGCATGATTTAAGACTAAATCAAAAATGGCTGTCAAAATGAGCACAGGTGTGTTGCTTAAGCTCTTCCACTTCCTGCTGACACACACTTGAGCTGGCTTATTATGTGAAGAGCTCTGTGCTGATCTGTGTGTGTGTGTGTGTGTGTGTGATTAACCATCTAAATGACATCTGTTTAATAGTCTCCTCAGAAGACTCAATGAATCCTGTGTGTGTGTGTGTGTGTGTGTGTGTGTGCGTGTGTGTGTGTGTGTGTGTGTCCACAGGTCCGGCTGAAGCTCATCTCCCGCGTGTCTGAGCTGAAATCTTACAGTAACTCAGAGCCATTGTTCTGGAGATGCGTTTCATCTACACACTTTATAAAAGCTTCTTAAATGTCCTCGAAAGCCTAATCCTGGCTTAATCTGAGCCCTGTCTGTGAAACAGGCCTACGAGTACCAACTTCAACATTTGGGTTGCATGGACTTTCAACAGAGGCAAAAATCTCCTGGGTTTCATTAAAAACATGATGTATTGTGTGAAGGCGAGTCATGTAAAGGACACACTGAACTAACCCTTTAAAGCGGAGCACTGCAGTTTTAATGAGTAAAACACAAGCATACTGAGGCGGCAGGACAACAAACGAGCCCAAAGCTCAAACACTGAACACTGACAGCATAGCATCTCTCCTTTAGCATCATTGCTAACTTCATCTCCATGCCCATGATGAGTGTGTGAGTCGGCCTCAGCACTGCCTGCTATCTCAGCTCTTTAGCTTTAACACTCCTTACTAGAGTAAGAGCATCAGTGCACTAACAGAGCTGGAGTTACTCACATCTGTGTGTGTGTGTGTGTGTGTGTGTGTGTGTGTGTAACTGGCTGAGTTTATAATCAATGTCATGTTTGTCGCAGTGAGTGCGTCTGCGCATGCGCGGCGGATCACACCCATCAGCAGGGCTCGATCTCTCTCTCCCGTAAACTCGTCTATAACACGCATTATTACACTCGAATGACACACTGATCGAGCACTGCTGTAAGCTCGATGTGAATACTGTGGGAATCAGGCGAGACCGACCTTATACACTTGTCCGTAGGTGCCATTGCCGACCACTTCCACCAGCTCAAAAATGCCCGCAGGGTCCTGAAAGCACACAAAAGCCCAACACACGGGTTAATAAGAGAAGCTGTGTGAAGAATACATGTGTGAGTGTGTGTGCTGTGGGTCCGCTGGGCTCGGAATGAGGCGCTCCTTCACACACACACACGCGCGCGCGCCGCGAACAAAGGCAACACTGTAACAATGCTCGTTAAAGCACCGATACACATGAAACACCCGATCCGCGCAGAACGCGAAGCCCGATGGAGGATGTGTGTGTGTGTGTGAGAGAGAGAGAGAGTGTGTGTGAGATGGGCCACTCACGCGCAGGGACGCGAGGTCTATGTCCACCAGGCTCTTCGCGGGCGAGTCGTTCGCCATCTTTCGCACGGTTCTTGCTTGAATCCGAGGCTGTGTGTCCCGTCCGCGTTACTCGAGTGCAGTCCGCTCGACGCCGCTGATCATCGCTGTGTCTCGGCTAGTCCTGAGCGAGCGAGGCCCTGCAGCTCCGCGCTATTGTTCGCCGTGCCGATGAGGAGGATGAGGATGATGGCGGCGGAGATGATGAAGCGGAGTCTGGGTCAGTCCATGGCGGAGTGGGCAGAGACACGCAGGGTGGGTGGAGACTCCGACTCAACCAACAACACACACATTTATGCAAGTCACTCACACACACATGTATGTATATATATATATATATATATATATATGTATATATATGTATGTATATATATATATATATATATATATATATATATATATATATATATATATATATATATATATATATATGCAAGTCACATAAATATATATAATACATAATACATAAATATGATATGAAAATGCAGATATATTTTGTCTCAACTAATGAGCCATGTAAGGGAACATGTATTCACTTTATAACCCTAAAATGTGCATTTATCATCATAAAAGTGCATCTATCATCATAAAAGTGCATCTGTCATCATAAAAGTGCATCTATCCTCATAAAAGTGCATCTATCATCATAAAAGTGCATCTATCATCATAATAGTGCATCTGTCATCGTAAAAGTGCATCTATCCATCATAAAAGTGCATCTATCCATCATAATAGTGCATCTATCCATCATAATAGTGCATCTATTATCATAATAGTGCATCTATCCATCATAATAGTGCATCTATCATCATAAAAGTGCATCTATCATCATAAAAGTGCATCTATCCATCATAAAAGTGCATCTATCCATCATAAAAGTGCATCTATCCATCATAATAGTGCATCTATCCATCATAATAGTGCATCTATTATCATAATAGTGCATCTATCCATCATAATAGTGCATCTATCATCATAAAAGTGCATCTATCATCATAAAAGTGCATCTATCCATCATAAAAGTGCATCTATCCATCATAATAGTGCATCTATCCATCATAATAGTGCATCTATTATCATAATAGTGCATCTATCCATCATAATAGTGCATCTATCATCATAAGTGCATCTATCATCATAATAGTGCATCTATTATCATAATAGTGCATCTATTATCATAATAGTGCATCTATCCATCATAATAGTGCATCTATTATCATAAGTGCATCTATCATCATAATAGTGCATCTATTATCATAATAGTGCATCTATCCATCATAATAGTGCATCTATTATCATAAGTGCATCTATCATCATAATAGTGCATCTATTATCATAATAGTGCATCTATCCATCATAATAGTGCATCTATTATCATAAGTGCATCTATCATCATAATAGTGCATCTATCCATCATAATAGTGCATCTATCATCATAAGTGCATCTATCATCATAATAGTGCATCTATTATCATAATAGTGCATCTATTATCATAATAGTGCATCTATTATCATAATAGTGCATCTATCATCATAAGTGCATCTATCATCATAATAGTGCATCTATTATCATAATAGTGCATCTATTATCATAATAGTGCATCTATCCATCATAATAGTGCATCTATTATCATAATAGTGCATCTATCATCATAATAGTGCATCTATCATCATAAAAGTGCATCTATCATCATAAGTGCATCTATCATCATAAAAGTGCATCTATCATCATAAGTGCATCTATCCATCATAAAAGTGCATCTATCCATCATAAAAGTGCATCTATCATCATAAAAGTGCATCTATCATCATAAAAGTGCATATATCATCATAAAAGTGCATCTATCATCATAAAAGTGCATCTGTCCATCATAAAAGTGCATCTATCTATCATCATAAAAGTGCATCTATCATCATAAAAGTGCATCTATCATCATAATAGTGCATCTATCATCATAAAAGTGCATCTATCATCATAATAGTGCATCTATCATCATAAAAGTGCATCTATCATCATAAAAGTGCATCTATCATCATAATAGTGCATCTATCATCATAAAAGTGCATCTATCATCATAATAGTGCATTTATCATCATAATAGTGCATCTATCCATCATAATAGTGCATTTATCATCATAATAGTGCATCTATCCATCATAAAAGTGCATCTATCATCATAATAGTGCATTTATCATCATAAAAGTGCATATATCCATCATAAAAGTGCATCTATCATCATAATAGTGCATTTATCATCATAATAGTGCATCTATCCATCATAATAGTGCATTTATCATCATAAAAGTGCATCTATCCATCATAAAAGTACATCTATCATCATAATAGTGCATCTATCATCATAAAAGTGCATATATCCATCATAAAAGTGCATCTATCATCATAATAGTGCATCTATCATCACAATAGTGCATCTATCCATTATAAAAGTGCATCTATCATCATAAAAGTGCATCTGTCCATCATAAAAGTGCATCTATCATCATAAAAGTGCATCTATCATCATAATAGTGCATCTGTCATCATAAAAGTGCATCTATCATCATAATAGTGCATCTGTAATCATAAAAGTGCATCTATCATCATAATAGTGCATCTGTCCATCATAAAAGTGCATCTATCATCATAAAAGTGCATCTATCATCATAATAGTGCATCTATCATCATAAAAGTGCCTCTATCATCATAATAGTGCATCTGTCATCATAAAAGTGCATCTGTCATCATAAAAGTGCATCTATCATCATAAAAGTGCATCTATCATCATAATAGTGCATCTAACATCATAAAAGTGCATCTATCCATCATAAAAGTGCATCTATCCATCATAAAAGTGCATTTATCCATCATAAAAGTGCATATGTCCATTATAAAAGTGCATCTATCATCATAAAAGTGCATCTATCATCATAAGTGCATCTATCCATCATAAAAGTGCATTTATCCATCATAAAAGTGCATCTATCCATCATAATAGTGCATCTATCATCATAAAAGTGCATCTGTCCATCATAAAAGTGCATCTATCCATCATAAAAGTGCATCTGTCCATCATAAAAGTGCATCTGTCATCATAAAAGTGCATCTGTCATCATAAAAGTGCATCTATCCATCATAAAAGTGCATCTATCATCATAAAAGTGCATCTATCCATCATAAAAGTGCATCTATCATCATAAAAGTGCATCTATCATCATAATAGTGCATCTATCCATCATAAAAGTGCATCCGTCCATCATAAAAGTGCATCTGTCATCATAAAAGTGCATCTGTCCATCATAAAAGTGCATCTGTCGTCATAAAAGTGCATCTGTCATCATAAAAGTGCATCTGTCCATCATAAAAGTGCATCTATCCATCATAAAAGTGCATCTATCATCATAATAGTGCATCTATCCATCATAAAAGTGCATCTATCCATCATAATAGTGCATCTATCATCATAATAGTGCATCTGTCATCATAAAAGTGCATCTGTCATCATAAAAGTGCATCTGTCCATCATAAAAGTGCATCTGTCATCATAAAAGTGCATCTGTCCATCATAAAAGTGCATCTATCCATCATAAAAGTGCATCTATCATCATAATAGTGCATCTATCCATCATAAAAGTGCATCTATCCATCATAATAGTGCATCTATCATCATAATAGTGCATCTATCATCATAAAAGTGCATCTGTCATCATAAAAGTGCATCTGTCCATCATAAAAGTGCATCTATCCATCATAAAAGTGCATCTATCATCATAATAGTGCATCTATCCATCATAAAAGTGCATCTATCCATCATAAAAGTGCATCTATCATCATAATAGTGCATCTATCCATCATAAAAGTGCATCTGTCCATCATAAAAGTGCATCTGTCATCATAAAAGTGCATCTGTCATCATAAAAGTGCATCTGTCCATCATAAAAGTGCATCTATCCATCATAAAAGTGCATCTATCATCATAATAGTGCATCTATCATCATAAAAGTGCATCTGTCATCATGAAAGTGCATCTATCATCATAAAAGTGCATCTATCCATCATAAAAGTGCATATATCATCATAAAAGTGCATCTGTCCATCATAAAAGTGCATCTGTCATCATAAAAGTGCATCTGTCCATCATAAAAGTGCATCTATCATCATAATAGTGCATCTATCCATCATAAAAGTGCATCTATCCATCATAAAAGTGCATCTGTCATCATGAAAGTGCATCTATCATCATAAAAGTGCATCTATCATCATAAAAGTGCATATATCATCATAAAAGTGCATCTGTCCATCATAAAAGTGCATCTGTCATCATAAAAGTGCATCTGTCCATCATAAAAGTGCATCTGTCCATCATAAAAGTGCATCTATCCATCATAAAAGTGCATCTATCATCATAATAGTGCATCTATCCATCATAAAAGTGCATCTATCCATCATAAAAGTGCATCTATCCATCATAATAGTGCATCTATCCATCATAATAATGCATCTATCATCATAATAGTGCATCTATCATCATAAAAGTGCATCTATCCATCATAATAGTGCATCTATCCATCATAAAAGTGCATCTGTCCTCATAAAAGTGAATCTATCCATCATAAAAGTGCATCTATCATCACAAAAGTGCATCTATCCATCATAAAAGTGCATCTATCATCATAAAAGTGCATCTATCATCATAAAAGTGCATCTATCATCATAATAGTGCATCTGTCCATCATAAAAGTGCATCTGTCCATCGTAAAAGTGCATCTATCATCATAAAAGTGCATCTGTCCTCATAAAAGTGCATCTATCATCATAATAGTGCATCTATCCATGATAAAAGTGCATCTATCCATCATAAAAGTGCATCTATCCATCATAATAGTGCATCTATCCATCATAATAGTGCATCTATCCATCATAATAGTGCATCTATCCATCATAAAAGTGCATCTATCATCATAAGTGCATCTATCCATCATAAAAGTGCATCTATCCATCATAATAGTGCATTTATCATCATAATAGTGCATCTATCCATCATAGTGCATTTATCATCATAATAGTGCATCTATCATCATAAAAGTGCATATATCAATCATAAAAGTGCATCTATCATCATAATAGTGAATCTATCATCATAAAAGTGCATCTGTCCTCATAATAGTGCATCTATCCATGATAAAAGTGCATCTATCCATCATAAAAGTGCATCTATCCATCATAATAGTGCATCTATCCATCATAATAGTGCATCTATCCATCATAATAGTGCATCTATCCATCATAAAAGTGCATCTATCATCATAAGTGCATCTATCCATCATAAAAGTGCATCTATCCATCATAATAGTGCATTTATCATCATAATAGTGCATCTATCCATCATAGTGCATTTATCATCATAATAGTGCATCTATCATCATAAAAGTGCATATATCAATCATAAAAGTGCATCTATCATCATAATAGTGAATCTATCATCATAAAAGTGCATCTATCCATCATAAAAGTGCATATATCCATCATAATAGTGCATCTATCCATCATAATAGTGCATCTATCCATCATAATAGTGCATCTATCATCATAAAAGTGCATATATCCATCATAAAAGGGCATCTATCATCATAATAGTGCATCTGTCATCTTAAAAGTGCATCTATCATCATAAAAGTGCATCTATCCATCATAAAAGTGCATCTATCCATCATAAAAGATCATCTATCATCATAAAAGTGCATCTATCATCATAATAGTGCATCTGTCATCATAAAAGTGCATCTATCATCATAAAAGTGCATCTATCCATCATAAAAGTGCATCTATCATCATAATAGTGCATCTATCATCATAAAAGTGCATCTATCCATCATAAAAGTGCATCTATCCATCATAAAAGTGCATCTATCCATCATAAAAGTGCATCTATCATCATAAGTGCATCTATCCATCATAAAAGTGCATTTATCCATCATAAAAGTGCATCTATCCATCATAAAAGTGCATCTATCCATCATAAAAGTGCATCTATCCATCATAAAAGTGCATCTTTCATCATAAGTGCATCTATCCATCATAAAAGTGCATCTATCATCATAATGGTGCATCTATCATCATAAAAGTGCATCTATCCATCATAAAAGTGCATCTATCCATCATAAAAGTGCATCTATCCATCATAAAAGTGCATCTATCATCATAAGTGCATCTATCCATCATAAAAGTGCATCTATCCGTCATAAAAGTGCATCTATCATCATAATAGTGCATCTATCATCATAAAAGTGCATCTATCCATCATAAAAGTGCATCTGTCCATTATAAAAGTGCATCTATCATCATAAAAGTGCATCTATCATCATAAGTGCATATATCCATCATAAAAGTGCATCTATCCATCATAATAGTGCATTTATCATCATAATAGTGCATCTATCCATCATAATAGTGCATTTATCATCATAATAGTGCATCTATCCATCATAATAGTGCATTTATCATCATAAAAGTGCATCTATCCATCATAATAGTGCATCTATCATCATAATAGTGCATCTAATCATCATAAAAGTGCATCTATCATCATAAAAGTGCATCTATCCATCATGAAAGTGCATCTATCATCATAAAAGTGCATCTATCCATCATAATAGTGCATCTATCATCATAATAGTGCATCTATCATCATAAAAGTGCATCTATCATCATAAAAGTGCATCTATCATCATAAAAGTGCATCTATCATCATAATAGTGCATCTATCATCATAAAAGTGCATCTAATTATCATAAAAGTGCATCTATCATCATAAAAGTGCATCTATCCATCATGAAAGTGCATCTATCATCATAAAAGTGCATATATCATCATAAAGTGCTTATATCCATCATAAAAGTGCATCTATCATCATAATAGTGCATCTATCCATCATAAAAGTCCATCTATCATCATAATAGTGCATCTATCCATCATAAAAGTGCATCTCTCCATCATAAAAGTGCATCTGTCCATCATGAAAGTGCATCTAATCATCATAAAAGTGCATCTATCATCATAATAGTGCATCTATCATCATAATAGTGCATCTAATCATCATAAAAGTGCATCTATCCATCATAATAGTGAATCTATCATCATAAAAGTGCATCTATCATCATAAAGTGCATCTATCATCATAATAGTGCATCTGTCATCATAATAGTGCATCTATCATCATAAAAGTGCATCTATCCATCATGAAAGTGCATCTATCATCATAAAAGTGCATCTATCATCATAATAGTGCATCTATCATCATAAAAGTGCATCTATCATCATAAAAGTGCATCTGTCCATCGTAAAAGTGCATCTATCATCATAATAGTGCATCTATCCATCATAAAAGTGCATCTATCATCATAATAGTGCATCTATCATCATAAAAGTGCATCTATCCATCATGAAAGTGCATCTATCATCATAAAAGTGCATATATCATCATAAAGTGCATATATCCATTATAAAAGTGCATCTATCATCATAAAGTGCATATATCCATTATAAAAGTGCATCTATCATCATAAAAGTGCATCTATCCATCATAAAAGTGCATCTATCCATCATAAAAGTGCATCTATCATCATAATAATGCATCTATCCATCATAAAAGTGCATCTGTCCATCATAAAAGTGCATCTGTCCATCATGAAAGTGCATCTAATCATCATAAAAGTGCATCTATCATCATAATAGTGCATCTATCATCATAATAGTGCATCTAATCATCATAAAAGTGCATCTAATCATCATAAAAGTGCATCTATCCATCATAATAGTGAATCTATCATCATAATAGTGCATATATCATCATAAAGTGCATCTATCATCATAATAGTGCATCTATCATCATAAAAGTGCATCTATCCATCATGAAAGTGCATCTATCATCATAAAAGTGCATATATCATCATAAAAGTGCATCTATCATCGTAATAGTGCATCTATCATCATAAAAGTGCATCTGTCCATCATAAAAGTGCATCTATCATCATAAAAGTGCATCTATCATCATAATAGTGCATCTATCATCATAAAAGTGCATCTATTCATCATGAAATTGCATCTATCATCATAAAAGTGCATCTATCATCATAAAAGTGCATCTATTCATCATGAAATTGCATCTATCATCATAATAGTGCATCTATCCATCATAAAAGTGCATCTATCATCATAATAGTGCATCTATCATCATAAAAGTGCATCTATTCATCATGAAATTGCATCTATCATCATAAAAGTGCATCTATCCATCATGAAAGTGCATCTATCATCATAATAGTGCATCTATCCATCATAATAGTGCATCTATCATCATAAAAGTGCATCTGTCCTCAGAAAAGTGCATCTATCATCATATTAGTGCATCTATCCATCATAAAAGTGCATCTATCATCATAAAAGTGCATCTGTCATCATAAAAGTTCATCTATCATCATACAAGTGCATCTATCATCATACAAGTGCATCTATTATCATAAAGTGCATCTATCCATCATAAAAGTCCATCTGTCCATCATAAAAGTGTTCAAAAGTGTATGAACCTTGATTCTTAAAGGAAGTGTATATAAGATTGTAGCCAAAAGTGGTACTGCAGGTGTCTCCCCCTCCCCCTGCCTCAAGGTTGCCAGATTGGCTGCAGGATCAGCAGAACGTTTGTAGATCTGCAGCTGTGGAAGCTAGAGCAGATCTGGCAACCCGGATGCCCAAACACTACTGACTCCTGATTGGTCGATGGAAGGTGGAGCTTCAGGCCAAAACACATGTCATCATCAACATCAGTTGAGGGCGGCAACAACAACTTTATAATGATAATATCCTGGCCGGACTACAGTTGTCAGTGATATAAGTATTTGAAATGAACATCATTCATTAATGTCTAGTGACATATCAGGGCCATTTTATGATTTATTTAAATATTTTTCTTACATACAGGTCCTTCTCAAAAAATTAGCATAGTGTGATAAAGTTCATTATTTTCCATAATGTAATGATAAAAATTAAACGTTCATATATTTTACATTCATTGCACACCAACTGAAATATTTCAGGTCTTTTATTGCTTTAATCTAAAAAAAATTGCATATCATGAAAAGGTTCTCTAAACGAGCTATTAACCTAATCATCTGAATCAACTAATGAACTCTAAACACCTGCAAAAGATTCCTGAGGCTTTTAAAAACTCCCAGCCTGGTTCATTACTCAAAACCGCAATCATGGGTAAGACTACCGACCTGAATGCTGTCCAGAAGGCCATCATTGACACCCTCAAGCGAGAGGGTTAGACACAGAAAGACATTTCTGAACGAATAGGCTGTTCCCAGAGTGCTGTATCAAGGCACCTCAGTGGGAAGTCTGTGGGAAGGAAAAAGTGTGGCAAAAAACGCTGCCCAACGAGAAGAGGTGAGCGGACCCTGAGGAAGATTGTGGAGAAGGACCGATTCCAGACCTTGGGGGACCTGCGGAAGCAGTGGACTGAGTCTGGAGTAGAAACATCCAGAGCCGCCGTGCACAGGCGTGAGCAGGAAATGGGCTACAGGTGCCGCATTCCCCAGGTCAAGACACTTCTGGGCTACAGAGAAGCAGCACTGGACTGGTGCTCAGGGGTTCAAAGTACATTTTTCGGATGAAAGCAAATTTTGCATGTCATTGAGAAATCAAGGTGCCAGAGTCTGGAGGAAGACTGGGGAGAAGGAAATGCCCAAATGCCTGAAGTCCAGTGTCAAGTCCCCACAGTCAGTGATGGTCTGGGGTGCCATGTCAGCTGATGGTGTTGGTCCACTGTGTTTTATCAAGGGCAGGGTCAATGCAGCTCGCTATCAGGAGATTTTGGAGACCTTCATGCTTCCATCTGCTGAAAAGCTTTATGGAGATGAAGATTTGGTTTTTCAGCACGACCTGGCACCTGCTCACAGTGCCAAAACCACTGGTAAATGGTTTACTGACCATGGTATTACTGTGCTCAACTGGCCTGCCAACTCTCCTGACCTGAACCCCATAGAGAATCTGTGGAATATTGTGAAGAGAAAGTTGAGAGACGCAAGACCCAACACTCTACCCGACTTACGTCATAGCACACACTCTCGGTCTGGAGCATAACGGTGTCGTAAAATGGCGGCCAAGCCCTGCGCCTTTTTCACTCTCTATCACTTCTCCCAGTCCCCTCTATTCAGGCGGCTGGAGAGGTTTAACATTGCAGAAACGAGCCTGTTATGAAGCATGCCTGCATTTTTTCCCCTCTGTTATGACTGTAGGCAGTGTTTCCGCTACACAGTGTGCACCCCTGCATTTTAGCACTGTTAAATTAGCACCTCAAAATCTCTCATGTCCCGCCGCGGCCGGATTACTAACATGGACTTCTTTACATTCTCCCAGTTTCCTTGGTTCAGGCAGCTGGGGATGTAAACATTGCAGTCAACTAGCCTGTTGTCCAACACGCTTGTCTGTACACCAACTCTGTTTTACAACGACCCTGCACATAAGCCACATAGAGTGCTGAATGTAGAGCACATGCCCACTACAAAGGGTGCACCGCTACACATAAGTGCTGTCCCCACAGTGTCTCTCGGCGACCGGGCCCCTATTACAAGAGGCCCGTCTCTAAGCTGAGGCCATGGAGGCCATCCCCAGTTTTTCATAATGGATGTTGAACAGAGTATAAGGGTTAGCCCTGCTTTACTTGCTCACCCACTTTTGCCGTGAGCACTCTAAATGTAAGCTCGCGCCGCCCACTACACAGTGTGCGCCACTATGCCTTATTTACAATAATAATAACGAAGGAGCATTTTTATGTAGGTAAGGTGCCTACTTTACAGTCTGCATCCCTGCACCCAAGCACTTTTCACATGGCACACCTGTAATGGTGACAGCCCGATAGATAAATTCACAAAAAAAAAAATCAACGATTAGTTAATTTAGATTTAGGTCAGTTAGTTTGGGCGCCAGACAGACAATCCTGTCAATAGTTTGTAATGCAAATAACCCAGATAGTATAAGTACCACAAGTTACATAAATCAACTCAAGATAAAGTTGAAGATAAAGATAAAGTTCAGTATAAACATCACAAATGACATATGGGGTGGTTTAGAAGAAATGTATTTCACAAAAGAAAAAATAAAGAAAGAAAGAAAAAAATAAACAATTCTCACTTATAAACACATCAAACATAGTACCAAACTGAATTCACATTAATTTCCATTTCAAAAAGTCCCAGATTCCTGATTTCAAAAACACCATAAGAAACTCAGTAAAAATTGGGGCAAAGAAAAGTAATGGCGAAACAAACTGAAGTCAAAGAAAAAACAACAACAAACAAATAAATAAATTAAAGCGGATGACAAATAAAATGAAAATAGAGAAACACTACTCACGTATTACTTTGAAAGTAACAACTAAGGGGAAGTGTGGAAAGTGCTGAGGTGAATTATGTGGGTGGATGCGGGGAAAGACCAGCTGATGTGTATGCCCTGAAGCCGCAACTTTCAGCAATGGCGAGACCTTTTGTCGGTAACTGCAACAGACGATCATCAATCCAGCTGGTTGAAAACGCTCAGCGCGTGAGACCACTACTTTGGGAGTGTGTTGTATCCTCCCGCGTGCACTCCAGCAATGGCCTAGCATTCAGTCCGCTGAAGGATAACGTCACCTGCCGTCGCCCAGTTAAGTGGAAATGCTCACCTTCACATTTCTTTTATGTTTTCGTGAAGTGAACACCACCGAAACAGTTCTCCCATTTAACGCGGAGTTCTTGGCTGCTTGTCACCGCACATGAATTGAGGCTACAAGGTTCTCACCTCTCTCGCACTCCAGCACAATCTCAACCACCACTCTACAACAAAAGTTCCCTCCTTTTCCGTTTCAAATTCCCCTTTTATGCGATTACCTCATTTACTTTTACCACTTGGTAAACGGAAATGGGTGGAGATTATTTTTGTTTTTGTTTTGTTTTTGTTTAATTTCAGCTTTGTTACACACCCATGCCACGAGTGTGAGGCGTACGCCCACTGCACAGTGCATGCCGCCAAACATAAACAGAAGGTGGTCAGGTCCCGCCTCGGCCGCATCCTCATCACTCTTGGTCTGCAATCAGGGGACTGGCGACATTGTTTTCGTATCCAACGACCCTGTTGTCAAACGTGCTCGCCTGCACACAAACACTGTTTTCATGGCGACCCAAATAAATCACAAAAAAAGCGCTGTGCCCACCCCACAGTATGTACCCCTACTCAAATACTTCCCACACAGCGCACTTGCTGTCCCGTGCCACAAATGTAATGCGCCCACTACACAGTGCACAAACACTATCCCCACAGTGTTACTAGCACAAGCACCCGGGCTACGGGGTCCCTTTTACTAGCCCCCAATTCTAATTCAACCCCTGGCTTCACAAGCCCTGGCCTGGCAGGTCATTCCCGAAATATCAAATTGGGTGTTGAACATTATAAAACGAGGTTACTCGCTACAGTTCGCTCGCAGACCCCCGCGCTTTTACGCCATGGTCGAGACCTTAGTGAGAAGCAGCGTATGTCACGTGCTTCGCTTAGAGGGTTTTAAAACAGTTACAAAAGGGAGCGGTGGAAACTGTACACCTGACACTGAGCAAGTCAGGCTTTTACATTCGCTACTTCCTCATCCCGAAAAAGAATGGCGGTCTCTGACCAATCCAGGATCCAAGACATCCGAACTAAACGCTTATGATGCGCTTGTTCAAGATGCTGACGGTGCTCACAGTGCCAAAACCACTGGGAAATGGTTTACTGACCATGGTATTACTGTGCTCAACTCTCCTGACCTGAACCCCATAGAGAATCTGTGGGATATTGTGAAGAGAAAGTTGAGACGCGAGACCCAACACTCTGGATGAGCTTAAGGCCGCTATCGAGCATCCTGGGCCTCCAGAACACCTCAGCAGTGCCACAGGCTGATCGCCTCCATGCCACGCCGCACTGAAGCAGTCATTTCTGCTAAAGGATTCCCCACCAAGTGTTGAGTGCAGAACTGAACATCATTATTTGAAGGTTGACTTTTTTTGTATTAAAAACACTTTTCTTTTATTTCAGTTGGTGTGCAATGAATCTAAAACATATGAAAGTTTAATTTTTATCATTACATTATGGAAAATAATGAACGTTATCACAATATGCAAATGTTTTGAGAAGGACCTGTATATCTAGCCAATCATGTGAATTGGAGCATTAGAAAAGGGGTTAAAAACAGCAGCACTGCCGTTGAATCATGAGTGAATGCAGTTACAGCTGAAACACACACAGTGTTGTGCTGATAATGGTGAAATAACTGAAGAGCCAGAGAGAGGTGCAATACTCAGGCCAACCTGAAGGGGCGCTCAAAGGAAAACATTACATCTCTAACACTGGTGTGTGTGTTCTGTCTCTTTAAGCTGATGAGGAAAGCACACAAACACACACACACACACACACACACACACACACACGCACGCACGCACGCACGCACGCACACACGGCTAAAGATGAGTGTTAGATTGGAGGATTCTCCATTGGGAGAGATCTAAAGTCTGTGTGAGGGAAGGAAGTTATCATCTCAGTGTAAGCTTGTGTGTGTGTGTGTGTGTGTGTATAATGTAGATTAGCAGCATTAATGAAGTTAGCGTGCTCTGATTGACTGCGGATGAGGCAGACTGAAGCTACACCACACTTCTGATAATAACTCTGCATGTGCTCAAACAATAAAGCAACACACCTGAATACAATAATATGGCACATTTTATTTTCAGTTTCCACATAATCCAGATTCCCTGAGTCGGTGTGTGTGTGTGTGTGTGTGTGTGGGGGGGGGGGGGGGGGTGTTGTGTGGGGCACAGTTTGGTCAGGTTTTTCTCATCTTTTAGGAGCAGAGGCATATCTATTTTCAGTCAGAGAGGTGTGACGCTCCAATCTGCAGAGGTTATGAAAGGACACAAGAGGGCGCTCTTCAGTGCAAAGGGATCATTAGATGGGGAAGAAATTGCTTTTATTAATGTTTATTGGCCTCCTGGTGGAATATACCGTGGGGCAAAAAAATTTATTTCGTCAGCCACCAGAACTTGTATGATTAATTAAGTATGATTATGAAAAAAAAAAAAATCATCATTTAACTAATTAACTAATGTGTGGGATCTGCACTGCAATGCCTAGTTCCTCCACCAGGTGTCCATAAAGCCCCTTTAAGTGTAATAAAGTCAAAGCAATGCTATTTAAGATAGCATTGATCCGCTCAGAGGCAGGATTGTAAAGAAGACTTCTCCTATAATGAGCCCAAAACAGAGGAGAGCGGGTCATCACTTTATAAGGAGATCCAGAAGTTTAGGTGACACTACAACTAGAGCTTAATGTTATTCTGTCTGTTAATATCAGCTGTGATCATGTTATATGATGACATTATTAAAGACAAACGTAAGAAGACATGAGTTTCTACCATTCTGCTCATGGGTTGTTCTGGTTATTGATGATATATTCAGTATTAATATGGGTTAGGGTTAGTGAGGGTTAAATATGTGAGGTATATTCAGTATTAATATGGGTTAGGGTTAGTGAGGGTTAAATATGTGAGGTATATTCAGTATTAATATGGGTTAAGGTTAGCGAGGGTTAAATATGTGAGGTATATTCAGTATTAATATGGGTTAGGGTTAGTGAGGGTTAAATATGTGAGGTATATTCAGTATTAATATGGGTTAGGGTTAGTGATGGTTAAATATGTGAGGTATATTCAGTATTAATATGGGTTAGGGTTAGTGAGGGTTAAATATGTGAGGTATATTCAGTATTAATATGGGTTAGGGTTAGTGAGGGTTAAATATGTGAGGTATATTCAGTATTAATATGGGTTAGGGTTAGTGAGGGTTAAATATGTGAGGTATATTCAGCATTAATATGGGTTAGGGTTAGTGAGGGTTAAATATGCGAGGTATATTCAGTATTAATATGGGTTAGGGTTAGTGAGGGTTAAATATGTGAGGTATATTCAGTAGTAATATGGGTTAGGGTTAGTGAGGGTTAAATATGTGAGGTATATTCAGTATTAATATGGGTTAGGGTTACTGATGGTTAAATATGTGAGGTATATTCAGTATTAATATGGGTTAGGGTTAGTGAGGGTTAAATATGTGAGGTATATTCAGTATTAATATGGGTTAGGGTTAGTGAGGGTTAAATATGCGAGGTATATTCAGTAGTAATATGGGTTAAGGTTAGCGAGGGTTAAATATGTGAGGTATATTCAGTAGTAATATGGGTTAAGGTTAGCGAGGGTTAAATATGTGAGGTATATTCAGTATTAATATGGGTTGGGTTAGTGAGGGTTAAATATGTGAGGTATATTCAGTATTAATATGGGTTAGGGTTAGTGAGGGTTAAATATGTGAGGTATATCCAGTATTAATATAGGTTAGGGTTAGTGAGGGTTAAATATGTGAGGTATATTCAGTATTAATATGGGTTAGGGTTAGTGAGGGTTAAATATGTGAGGTATATTCAGTATTAATATGGGTTAGGGTTAGTGAGGGTTAAATATGTGAGGTATATTCAGTATTAATATGGGTTAAGGTTAGCGAGGGTTAAATATGTGAGGTATATTCAGTATTAATATGGGTTAGGGTTAGTGATGGTTAAATATGTGAGGTATATTCAGTATTAATATGGGTTAGGGTTAGTGAGGGTTAAATATGCGAGGTATATTCAGTATTAATATGGGTTAGGGTTAGTGAGGGTTAAATATGCGAGGTATATTCAGTATTAATATGGGTTAGGGTTAGTGAGGGTTAAATATGTGAGGTATATTCAGTATTAATATGGGTTAGGGTTAGTGATGGTTAAATATGTGAGGTATATTCAGTATTAATATGGGTTAGGGTTAGTGAGGGTTAAATATGTGAGGTATATTCAGTATTAATATGGGTTAGGGTTAGTGAGGGTTAAATATGTGAGGTATATTCAGTATTAATATGGGTTAAGGTTAGCGAGGGTTAAATATGTGAGGTATATTCAGTATTAATATGGGTTAGGGTTAGTGATGGTTAAATATGTGAGGTATATTCAGTATTAATATGGAGTTAAGGTTAGTGAGGGTTAAATATGTTAGGTTTATTCAGTATTAATATGGGTTAGGGTTAGTGAGGGTTAAATATGTGAGGTATATTCAGTATTAATATGGGTTAGGGTTAGTGAGGGTTAAATATGTGAGGTATATTCAGTATTAATATGGGTTAGGGTTAGTGAGGGTTAAATATGCGAGGTATATTCAGTAGTAATATGGGTTAAGGTTAGCGAGGGTTAAATATGTGAGGTATATTCAGTAGTAATATGGGTTAAGGTTAGCGAGGGTTAAATATGTGAGGTATATTCAGTATTAATATGGGTTGGGTTAGTGAGGGTTAAATATGTGAGGTATATTCAGTATTAATATGGGTTAGGGTTAGTGAGGGTTAAATATGTGAGGTATATCCAGTATTAATATAGGTTAGGGTTAGTGAGGGTTAAATATGTGAGGTATATTCAGTATTAATATGGGTTAGGGTTAGTGAGGGTTAAATATGTGAGGTATATTCAGTATTAATATGGGTTAGGGTTAGTGAGGGTTAAATATGTGAGGTATATTCAGTATTAATATGGGTTAGGGTTAGTGAGGGTTAAATATGTTAGGTTTATTCAGTATTAATATGGGTTAGGGTTAGTGAGGTTTAAATATGTGAGGTATATTCAGTATTAATATGGGTTAGGGTTAGTGAGGGTTAAATATGCGAGGTATATTCAGTATTAATATGGGTTAGGGTTAGTGAGGGTTAAATATGTGAGGTATATTCAGTATTAATATGTGTTAGTGAGGGTTAAATATGTGAGGTATATTCAGTATTAATATGGGTTAGGGTTAGTGAGGGTTAAATATGTGAGGTATATCCAGTATTAAAGCAGCACTAGGTAACTTTTCAACCTTCAAAATATATTTTTTAAGACTCTTGTGATGATAAATCGACTTACAATAGGTTGAATGACACGTCTGCCATAGCCTGATGGGGTCTGTATCGTTTTTAATCGTACTTTTAAACTTCGGGTTTCGGGTAGTAACCCGAGAACAAAAAGAACTACAAAATTCGACTGCTTTACGGCATATACGTCACTTCCACCAACACCCACACTTCCTTAAATTCGGACGTGCGAGCCCAACTTTGTTCGTCGGATAATATAGTCATGTCCGAAGCAGCAGAGACAAATAAGAAAGAATAGGTTTTGTTGGAGGAAAGCAATAAGAGGAAACAAAAAAGTGATGGGATTAAAGGCAGGACGAGGATCAGCATGTGACCAGCGTTTGCTCGTCGGCGTGAGCTGAAGGAGGCGTGCCCGACCGATGCTGTCATGCTTGTTACGGTGAGCTACCACTCAAACATTGAACTGAAGTATCATATAGATTCTGGAAAACGGTAACCAATAGACTACTATAATGACGCTGGCTTGTAAACGTAAGCATCGTGATTATTTGGCGTTTGAAAAAAATAAAACCCATGAAATTATATTTATATGACATGCTGAAACATGCCACTGACTGTAACGTTACCTGGGATGAAGACATTTCACACGCGCCGCCAGAAGAACTCTGAACTCCTCTTGCAGTGTTCAGGCGACCTGTTAGCGCTACACTGACCCGCGGCGCCACTTTTATGAAGTTATTTGGCCCGCACCGCACCACTGTATATATTTTTACAACCCGCCGCGCACCCGCGACCATTAAATAGACATACGGGGTCCGCGGGTTATGAGACGACCGACGCATCACTAGTTCAGGGCTATCAGGGTTGTCATGTCAACAAATGCATGCGCGATGGCATCCCCTGTTGTAGGATTACAGATCTTACGACAGTAGTTGAGGACATTATTTTTTCCAAACTGTAGGGGGACCCCGAGAGCAAAAGTAGCCAAGTGGGGCTTTAATATGGGTTAGGGTTAGTGAGGGTTAAATATGTGAGGTATATTCAGTATTAATATGGGTTTGGGTTAGTGATGGTTAAATATGTGAGGTATATTCAGTATTAATATGGGTTAGGGTTAGTGAGGGTTAAATATGTTAGGTTTATTCAGTATTAATATGGGTTAGGGTTAGTGAGGGTTAAATATGTGAGGTATATTCAGTATTAATATGGGTTAGGGTTAGTGAGGGTTAAATATGCGAGGTATATTCAGTATTAATATGGGTTAGGGTTAGTGAGGGTTAAATATGTGAGGTATATTCAGTATTAATATGGGTTAGGGTTAGTGAGGGTTAAATATGTGAGGTATATTCAGTATTAATATGGGTTAGGGTTAGTGAGGGTTAAATATGTGAGGTATATTCAGTAGTAATATGGGGTTAGGGTTAGTGATGGTTAAATATGTGAGGTTTATTCAGTATTAATATGGGTTAGGGTTAGTGAGGGTTAAATATGTGAGGTATATTCAGTATTAATATGGGTTAGGGTTAGTGAGGGTTAAATATGTGAGGTATATTCAGTATTAATATGGGTTAGGGTTAGTGATGGTTAAATATGTGAGGTATATTCAGTATTAATATGGGTTAGGGTTAGTGAGGGTTAAATATGTGAGGTATATTCAGTATTAATATGGGTTAGGGTTAGTGAGGGTTAAATATGTGAGGTAGATTCAGTATTAATATGGGTTAGGGTTAGTGAGGGTTAAATATGTGAGGTATATTCAGTATTAATATGGGTTAGGGTTAGTGAGGGTTAAATATGTGAGGTATATTCAGCATTAATATGGGTTAGGGTTAGTGAGGGTTAAATATGCGAGGTATATTCAGTATTAATATGGGTTAGGGTTAGTGAGGGTTAAATATGTGAGGTTTATTCAGTATTAATATGGGTTAGGGTTAGTGATGGTTAAATATGTGAGGTATATTCAGTATTAATATGGGTTAGGGTTAGTGAGGGTTAAATATGTGAGGTATATTCAGTATTAATATGGGTTAGGGTTAGTGAGGGTTAAATATGTGAGGTATATTCAGCATTAATATGGGTTAGGGTTAGTGAGGGTTAAATATGTGAGGTATATTCAGTATTAATATGGGTTAGGGTTAGTGAGGGTTAAATATGTTAGGTTTATTCAGTATTAATATGGGTTAGGGTTAGTGAGGGTTAAATATGTGAGGTATATTCAGCATTAATATGGGTTAGGGTTAGTGATGGTTAAATATGTGAGGTATATTCAGCATTAATATGGGTTAGGGTTAGTGATGGTTAAATATGTGAGGTATATTCAGTATTAATATGGGTTAGGGTTAGTGAGGGTTAAATATGTTAGGTTTATTCAGTATTAATATGGGTTAGGGTTAGTGAGGGTTAAATATGTGAGGTATATTCAGTATTAATATGGGTTAGGGTTAGTGAGGGTTAAATATGCGAGGTATATTCAGTATTAATATGGGTTAGGGTTAGTGAGGGTTAAATATGCGAGGTATATTCAGTATTAATATGGGTTAGGGTTAGTGAGGGTTAAATATGTGAGGTATATTCAGTATTAATATGGGTTAGGGTTAGTGAGGGTTAAATATGTGAGGTATATTCAGTATTAATATGGGTTAGGGTTAGTGAGGGTTAAATATGTGAGGTATATTCAGTAGTAATATGGGGTTAGGGTTAGTGATGGTTAAATATGTGAGGTTTATTCAGTATTAATATGGGTTAGGGTTAGTGAGGGTTAAATATGTGAGGTATATTCAGTATTAATATGGGTTAGGGTTAGTGAGGGTTAAATATGTGAGGTATATTCAGTATTAATATGGGTTAGGGTTAGTGATGGTTAAATATGTGAGGTATATTCAGTATTAATATGGGTTAGGGTTAGTGAGGGTTAAATATGTGAGGTATATTCAGTATTAATATGGGTTAGGGTTAGTGAGGGTTAAATATGTGAGGTAGATTCAGTATTAATATGGGTTAGGGTTAGTGAGGGTTAAATATGTGAGGTATATTCAGTATTAATATGGGTTAGGGTTAGTGAGGGTTAAATATGTGAGGTATATTCAGCATTAATATGGGTTAGGGTTAGTGAGGGTTAAATATGCGAGGTATATTCAGTATTAATATGGGTTAGGGTTAGTGAGGGTTAAATATGTGAGGTTTATTCAGTATTAATATGGGTTAGGGTTAGTGATGGTTAAATATGTGAGGTATATTCAGTATTAATATGGGTTAGGGTTAGTGAGGGTTAAATATGTGAGGTATATTCAGTATTAATATGGGTTAGGGTTAGTGAGGGTTAAATATGTGAGGTAGATTCAGTATTAATATGGGTTAGGGTTAGTGAGGGTTAAATATGTGAGGTATATTCAGTATTAATATGGGTTAGGGTTAGTGAGGGTTAAATATGTGAGGTATATTCAGCATTAATATGGGTTAGGGTTAGTGAGGGTTAAATATGTGAGGTATATCCAGTATTAATATGGGTTAGGGTTAGTGAGGGTTAAATATGTGAGGTATATTCAGTATTAATATGGGTTAGGGTTAGTGAGGGTTAAATATGTGAGGTATATTCAGCATTAATATGGGTTAGGGTTAGTGAGGGTTAAATATGTGAGGTATATTCAGCATTAATATGGGTTAGGGTTAGTGAGGGTTAAATATGTGAGGTATATCCAGTATAAATATGGAAGCGTTCGTACAATCATTTCATTTATCTCTTTTATTTTCCTTTCTTTCCCCATTGAGCCATAATAATAATTATTGTTGTTTGTTTTTCATCCCTCTTGTTCAATTTTAGGTTAGTAATGTTTGAAAAGTAATAAACATAAATAAATAATATGTAATAACGCTAAAGTAATTGAAAACTGTGCTGTTTGTTCCTCAGAGTCAAAACACATAAAATAAATTAAAACACACACATTTATGAAGATTTATAATATGCATGAGATGTCTATTCCATAAACCCATTAGAAAAGCTTTTATTATGTGAGTGTGAGTGTGTGTGTGTGTGTGTGTGTGTTTGGAGGGGGGGGGGGGGGGGGGGTGCTTCCGGTTGTGTGTCGTCATTGCCGTGACGGACTCCGGCAGACAGTTGTGCTGGACAGTGGTGAGTTCATCATCGTCATCACGCGGTCACGTGTCCTTTATTCTGCGACGCGCGCGTGCTGTTCTCATAACTGCAGATGAGTGTGTGTGACTCGTGACGTCAGAGCCCGTACGCGTGGAATGTCTCAGCGTTTCCTATATTTTGATCATCGGGTTTCCATTGGCGCTCTCTCTCTCTCTCTCTCTCTCTCTCTCTCTCTCTCTCTCACACACACACACACACACACTCTCTCTGATGCTGGGAGTCGTGATGTTGAGCTGGAATCGCCGCGACAGAAGAGCAGGTCTAATAAAAGCTTGATCGAATAATAACTCATAAATGATGACGCTGATATGAGGTCTTCTGGCAGAAACGGCAACAGTGAGACATTTACTAGATTCATAACGCATTATACTTTTACAAATGATTGCAACAGCATTGCAAAAGTATGTTTACATTATTATTAATATTAATATTTTTATATTCTATATTAATCTGCATTTACGTTGCTTAATGAACATCTAATTTTAAATGTTTTGTCTCATTCATTGATTATCAATATGTCAGTCATTCATTGTGTGTGTGTGTGTGTGTGAGCCTGTTTATGTGGTTTATGAGGACACAAATTTGTATAACTACATGGGTATTACACTGGTATTACAATATAAATGTGGTTTATGAGGACATATCAAATGTCCCCATAATTTAAATGGCCTTAAAAACATACTAAGTGATGTTTTTATGAGAAAGTAAAACATGCAGCATGTTTCCTGTGATGGGTAGGTTTAGGGGCAGTGTGTGTGTGTGTGTGTGTGTGTGTGTGTGTGTGTGTGTGTGTGTGTGTGTGTGTAAGATAGCTGGGCCACATAGAATCTGTGTAATTGTTTTTGGTGATTTTGCGATTAATTAGAGGTTTTAAACGCGTTATAAAGATCTAAGAATAATGGAACTGAAAGCATTACAAACGTGTTTTTCAAACTAATCTGGATCTCTTATTGCAGGCTACATCCACTAACAGAGAAAATATTGCTTTATCAATTGTTTTGTAGACAAATCATTAATTAAACAATTTCATATCATTCAACAACAGAGCAGAATAAATAAATTCCTACCGAAGTAAATAAATTAACTATTTTAAATAGCTTTAAATAAGAAATTTTAGCTTTAAGAGTAATTAAAGTAGTTTCCTCAACTCCTTCATGGTCAATTTTATTTTAGACATTTTTAATTATCAGTCTCTCACTAAAAACATTTCCCATCAATAAGCGCAGCCTACACCCTTCACAATCACACACAGGACATTAGCCGAGGCTTGGCCTTTTAGCCTGAGTTTGAATCTGTGCAGCTGGTTTTCTAGATCTGCACCGGTCGACCAGAAGCGTAATGTTTGTGCATCACACACACACTCCTGCAAGCGGCCGGTCTTTCGCTTCACTTTGGCTGATCTCTAATCTCTAGGCACACAAACTGCATCGCAATCATTTCCCCAAATGCAACTTGCTCTTAAAATCATGCAATCTAATTTAAATCAAAACTGCTCATGTGCATAGTGTCTTTGTTTGTGATTATACTGCAGTGATTGCCTTTCATTTAAATTCCATATATTTCTTAAGGCCAGCTTGGCCTGTTATAGAGAAATAACAACAAATAATTTTGCTTAAACCAAGAAAAGTATCGCAGCCAGTATCGTAACTGGCCAATTTTCTTGTGAAAATAAATCAGAAATAGGCATGAAAAATCATGAATGGTGCAAAACGTGCTGTTTTTAAATGAAAGAAAATCTGGTTACCCTTTACAAATAGAGTTCATTAGATAGCTTTTGTTAATCTTTGTTATTGTTCATTTCCACATTTACTAATAGCGTATTAAAGTCTTGTTAACATTAGTTAATGCACTGTGAACGAACATGAACAGCTGTATTTTTATTTCCTAACATTAACAAAGATGAACAAATACAGTAACACATCTACTGCTCATGGTAGGTCATGTTAGTTAATACATTAACTAATGTTTAATAAATAAACCTTACTGTAAAGTGTTACCAGAGGTATTGTAATATATATATATATTTTATACAGTGCCTTGCGAAAGTATTCGGCCCCCTTGAACTTTGCAACCTTTTGCCACATTTCAGGCTTCAAACAAAAAGATATGAAACTGTAATTTCTTTGTGAAGAATCAACAAGTGGGACACAATCATGAAGTGGAAAGAAATTTATTGGATATTTCAAACTTTTTTAACAAATCAAAAACTGAAAAATTGGGCATGCAAAATGATTCGGCCCCTTTACTTTCAGTGCAGCAAACTCTCTCCAGAAGTTCAGTGAGGATCTCTGAATGATCCAGTGTTGACCTAAATGACTAATGATGATAAAGAGAATCCACTTGTGTGTAATCAAATCTCCGTATAAATGCACCTGCACTGTGATAGTCTCAGAGGTCCGTTTAAAGCGCAGAGAGCATCATGAAGAACAAGGAACAGACCAGGCAGGTCCGAGATACTGTTGTGGAGAAGTTTAAAGCCAGATTTGGATACAAAAAGATTTCCCAAGCTTTGCCAAGGAGCACTGTGCAAGCGATAATATTGAAATGGAAGGAGTATCAGACCACTGCAAATCTACCAAGACCTGGCCGTCCCTCTAAACTTTCAGCTCATACAAGGAGAAGACTGATCAGAGATCAGCCAAGAGGCCCATGATCCCTCTGGAGGAACTGCAGAGATCTACAGCTGAGGTGGGAGACTCTGTCCATTGGACAACAATCAGTCGGATACTGCACACATCTGGCCTTTCTGGATAAGCGGCAAGAAGAAAAACATTTTGTTTAAAGTTTGCCACAAGCCACCTGGGAAACACACCAAACATGTGGAAGAAGGTGCTCTGGTCAGATGAAACCAAAATTGAACTTTTTGGCAACAATGCAAAACGTTATGTTTGGCGTAAAAGCACCACAGCTCATCACCCTGAACACACACCATCCCCACTGTCAGACATGGTGGCGGCAGCATCATGGTGTGGGGCTGCTTTTCTTCAGCAGGGACAGGGACATTGATGGGAAGATGGATGGAGCCAAATGCAGGACCATTCTGGAAGAAGACCTGATGGAGTCTCCAAAAGACCTGAGACTGGGACGGAGATTTGTCTTCCAACAAGACAATGATCCAAAACATAAAGCACAATCTACAATGATGATTCAAAAATAACCATATCCAGGTGTTAGAATGGCCAAGGCAAAGTCCAGACCTGAATCCAGTCGAGAATCTGTGGAAAGAGCTGAAAACTGCTGTTCACAAACGCTCTCCATCCGACCTCACTGAGCTCCAGCTGTTCTGCAGGAGGAATGGGCAAACATTTCAGTCTCTCGATGAGCAGAACTGATAGAGACACACCCCAAGAGACGTACAGCTGTAATCGCAGCCAAAGGCGGCGCTACAAAGGGTCAACTTAAGGGGGACCAATAATTTTGCACGGCCAATTTTTCAGTTTTTGATTTGTTAAAAAAGTTTGAAATATCCAATAAATGTCGTTCATGATTGTGTCCCTCTTGTTGTTGATTCTTCACAAAAAATTACAGTTTCATATCATTATGTTTGAAGCCTGAAATGTGGCAAAAGGTCGCAAAGTTCAAGGGGGCCGAATACTTTCGCAAGGCACTGTATATATTAGGGAATGATATGTTAGCAACAATACAGTTAGTCCACGGTTCAATATATACCTCGGTTTTTATCCACAGTTTTCCGGTTCGGTTCAGTTTTTTTGCTATTCTATTCTTAGGCGACAGGAACAGAAAGAGGTTAGGGAGAAAATGTTTGTATTGCAATAATCTTTCTTTATTTTACTTTGCTTAAAACCCTTACTTAAACTTAAAGATTTACTTTAAAAACCCTTGTACACATTCCTAGTGTATTTTATAATATAAAATAAATATATATAAAGATTTACAGTGGTAGCTCAGAGATGTACAGCAGTATTAAGTATGAAATTGAATGAATAAATGTAGGCTTAAATTAAAACTACATAGTCTTCAATATACAACATTGATTAAAAGCTGCTATATTAAAGGTCTTTTTTATTTTGTAACAACAATGACTATGAGTTGAATATCTCGGGGAATAATTAACTCAAAAGGGATTTAATATTCAATATTCATGAATTTATGAATATAATTTGCCAGTTGTTCATTACGTATTAAGATTTTCCGATAGGGAAAAATGTTTAATTAAATACAAGTAACCCTTTACAGACTTGCTTGAAATTATCCTACTAAGTTTGTCCTGCAAATTAGTTATAGACTTTTCAAATCAATTCTCAATAAGGGATTACTGCTTTACGAGCGCATAAGAAACATTAACTTTACTGATCAGGATAAGTTCAATATTTCAAATGGTCATACAGTTTACTTTACTAACATAGTAGCATAAGCAGTGAGGTAACGTTAGATCGCAAGTTTCATTGACTTTGTGTATGTGGCAGAATAACAGATTCAACTCATTAAATGTCTTTTGGAGGTTTAATAAACACAGACTAAAAATAACACTACGATTCACACAGAAAGTACATACTAAATATGCATCAAGAGAGTAGAAGTATAGATATTAACGAAAGAATACATAAAAGAGAATAATGAATAGACTGAAATTAGAGAGAGATAAAAGAAAGAGAGAGCAAGAGAGAGAGATGGTACAAAGCATTAGAGGTAAGAAGCAGCTTTCCTTCAGTTCATCAAATACAACCTTCACGGAGTTAACTTGTCCCAACGGGAAAATAACACACCCTCTTTACAGCAGTTTGAATTTATAAGAAGAAGAATACTTGCATTCTTTATGGTTTCGTTTTGGCTTCTCGCTTGTGTGTGTGTATTTCTGCGTATTTGGTGGTTCTCTCCGAGGTCGGGAGGGGAAGTAGTTTTTCCTTTAGCGGCGCTTCGTGTCCCCCTCCTGAAGAAGCCCGTGGGCTAGTAAGTTGATGGAACTAGGAGCAAAGGGGTTGTTGACGACCGGATTGTCGGAAGAGCGGAGATTTCCAGAAAAGGAGTTTTTTGAAGAGGAGTTTTTCAGAAGAGAAGAGATTCAGAAGAGTTCAGAAGAGTTTTTTAGAAGCGCACGATTGTGGTCTCCACTGGTCTTTTAAGACAATTAATCCACGCCCCCTTCTGGCTAATTCACCCAATCCAGAGGGTGAATTCTGAGCGGGAAAAGTTCTCTTTGTCTTATTTTATGGCCTATTTTGCATGTTTCTGAGGTGTCGTAAAGGGGTGTTGATTTTGTATGGTTTTACTCCCAAGTCGGCTAAACATATTAATGATACATTTCACAATCCCATTTTGTGCATCGTTGAGTAAGTCAAAGAAATAGGAATATTTAGATATCAAACACCTTATGGCTAGGAGATATTAAAACAGAGATAAAATTTTACACAGAAATACAAGCATTTAAAATGAGCTTACATTGTTTCTACGCCATGACTGAGTAGGCCTGAGTCAAGGAGCATGCATATACACACCAAGCTACCTCGTATACAGTCTAGAATAGTCTTAATTAAAGCTTCATAAGGAAAGTGTGTGTGTGTTTGTGAGTCCTTGTGTATTGACAGGAGCCTTGGCGCCTTTCGGTCTGGGGAATGAAAAGGGGGGGAAACACGGTTCGAGTCGTGTGACCCGATCATGGCCTGTTTTATTTGGACTGGGTCGTAAAACTGCCGAAGTTGTCACTTCCCCCAGACTCTGTGGCGTGGCTCTTAATTTACATGCGGCTAAAAGCTACCCCCCCCCCCCCCCTTTTTACAATCAACATTGGGTTCCTCTTTGATCCTCATTGTAAGAGACCACAGACGCTACAATTTTATTAAAATCATTTTAGAGGTTAACTGTCCCTTTAAGGATTAGGCTGCGCTGCTGTCAATTGAAGACCTGCTCGCATCTCATATACAGACGCACACGATTTTACTTCCACTTTAGACATAACCGACTGCGTTTATATATGTTAACCTTGTGTGTGTTTGTCCAGTAATCACGTGTGTTTGACAGACGTTTAGTGCACGCGCTCAATGCAAAACAGTGCATGGCACGCCAGTGAAATGTTTAACCGGCAAGGCTTTAAAACGCGCCTTAACTCCAGTGCATATGATTGGATATTTGCTCATATAAGCGCGTAGACTCATAGGCACACTCAAACACAGCCGAAATAAACTGAGAGAAATATTTCAAACGGAGAGTAATGGAAATAATTAGATAAATGCAAAACCGGAAAAAAACGCAATTCACCAGCGCGTATTGAACCGTGAAAGCCGTACCCAACGGTTCGATATTATATTGAGTATTGTGGTATCCCTAATATATATATTGTAGTTGTGCTGCTACCTTTTGTGTTGGGTGCACTAGTGCTTCCCGTGTTAGTGCCTCCTGAGGTTTACCTGCACCTGCTGGCCACGCCCACTTCTTAACATCCAATCAACAACCGGCGGACAGAACCAAGCCCCATCCTACATTCATTTCTTGTCCCATAATCTGTTACACGCTGATGAGCGTGGAGAAAAGACACCCCAGAGCTTCAGAGAGCACATGTTTGCGCGGAGCATTTGACGGCAGGTTATTTTAACCCAGCTCGATCTGCTGCAGGTTCTTCGGGAAGCGTGTTGAAGATGAAGCAGAGCCAGGTGTGTTGGATCTGACAGAGCCACATCGCAGAGTGAGTGAGTAACACTTTAATAGCACTTTTGCTGTAAAGGACCGTTTTATATTTATATTGTTCTCTAAAACCCTTGTGTGCCGTAATGAGGGGCATTGGTACCTTTCCCTGTGTTAGTCAGTCATAAGTGTGGCTCTGTGCTGGATCTGGCCTTCCGCATTGGAGCCCGTTCACACCCTCGGATGAATAATTAATATCCCTGTGCATGATGGGAAGCGTCCAGGAGCGGCGGATATAGTGGTCAGCCTGTAGTTGAGTGATTGGGCGGGTTCGTTCTATAAGATGGAGAGGTTTTAGATCCAGTCCCTCTCTTCCACTGAGAATGCAGGCACACCTTGCACTCTAAGAACCTATATTTGACCCTCAAAGCAATTTTTCCAGTGCATTTTACCTTTATAAATGCTGTTATAAAAGATTGCTTAAAACCACCTGTAATAAGACGCTCCTTCTGATCTGTAGGGCTTCTGTCCATCTCTCTTGTCTCAGTCCGGGCTGATGGCTACAGATACAGCGATAGTGGAAGACTGGCTCTCAGAATTCAAGGTGAGTCAAGGAGGCGAGTATTAAGGCCTAAAAGCTTTTTTACTAACACACACACACACACACACACACACACACACACACACACACACACACACACACACACACACACACACACACACACACACACACACACACTCAAGCCAAGTACATGCATTGGGAAATCCCAAATGTATTTTTCCTTTAAATATCAAGTCATGAGCATGAACAACGCACATCAGGAAAGGGATGTTATTTCCCTATTTAAGATGGCCGTCGGGCAGCCCGACTGGAAAACACATTAGCCCCGAGACATCATCTTTGCGAGCCCTGGCCCAAACATGTTCTAGTCTGATCCCGAATCGCAGCACAATGAACCAACAGCATCTCAAACACAAAGGATACTCCAGCCTGTGACAGCATGGGAAGTTATGGGTAATTATGCTCAGTTGGATTTGTAGACATAATCAGTAGATCTCAATGATCTGTACCAATTAGGGGTGTAACAATACACTCGTGTCACGATTCGATATGTATCTTGATACTGGACTGTGTGATTCTATGTTATAGGATTATGAATGTAATAATGTCACTGAAACTCCGCAAACGGTCATTTTTTTCCCTCAGTGCAGGCAGCATCTCTCCCCATGCTCGCTATGCGCTGCCTCTCCTGCTATTTATGCAGTATGTAAGAATTCTGAGCTTCTCAGAGAAAATAAAAAGACTATCACACTCAATTACTATGAGCCTCCAGATATCAACAAAAAAGTGGCGAGCCCCACAAACCACCAAAGTCTGTGGCCACAGCTCTCAGGCCCTCCCCCTCCTCCTCTAAAAATTGTTATAAAGGATGTGGCACTGTCTGATCATTTCTGTATTTTCTTTTATATATCAATCTCTCCTGCCATTGAAGCTAGATCTGTCTCTGTCAAAACGAGATGCTTAAAGGTTTAGTTCACCCAAAAATGTATTTAATTAATGACTCACGCCAATGTCGCTCCACACCCGTAAGACCTCTGTTCATCCTCGGAACACAGTTTAAGATATTTTAGATAGTCTGAGTCCTTTGAATGTAAGTGTATGCCCACTTGCTGTCCACGTCTAGAAGGTAATGAAAACATCATCAGAGTAGTCCATATGTGAGATCAGTTGGTTAGTTAGACTCTTTTGAAGTGTCGACAATACATTTTGGTCCAAAAATAACAAAAAATACGACTTTATTCAGCATTGTCTTCTCTTCCGTGTTCCTCAAATAAAGAATCAATCAGTCATGATTCAAGATTCAGATCGCGTGTCAAACTGGCAAACTGCTGAAATCACGTGACATTGGCGATATGAATCACGAATCAATCTGCTGATTCGCGACCGTTTGATTCTTTATTTGAGGTTTGAAAACAAACGTGGAAGAGAAGAGATTGCTGAATAAAGTAGTATTTTTTGTTATTTTTGGACCAAAATGTATTGTCAACGCATCAGAAGAGTCTAACTAACCAACTGATGTCACATATGGACTACTTTGATGATGTTTTCATTACCTTCAGGACGTGGACAGCAAGTGGGCATACACTTACATTAAAAGGACAGAAAGCCCTCGGACTAAATCTAAAATATTTTAAACTGTGTTCCGAGGATGAACCGAGGTCTTACAGGTGTGGAACGACATTGGGGTGAGTCATTCATGAAATAAATTTAATTTGTGGGTGAACTAACCCTTTAAATGAGAACACTAATGTGCTGTTTATGAAGGCTATATTGCTAACACCAAGCATATCTGCAAACTCTGTTGATTTTCTCCTTGACTCCTTTAACCCAAAGGTTAATTGTTATAAAGGATGTGGCACTGTCTGATCATTTCTGTATTTTCTTTTATATATCAATCTCTCCTGCCATTGAAGCTAGATCTGTCTCTGTCAAAACGAGATGCTTAAAGGTTTAGTTCACCCAAAAATGTATTTAATTAATGACTCACGCCAATGTCGCTCCACACCCGTAAGACCTCTGTTCATCCTCGGAACACAGTTTAAGATATTTTAGATAGTCTGAGTCCTTTGAATGTAAGTGTATGCCCACTTGCTGTCCACGTCTAGAAGGTAATGAAAACATCATCAGAGTAGTCCATATGTGAGATCAGTTGGTTAGTTAGACTCTTTTGAAGTGTCGACAATACATTTTGGTCCAAAAATAACAAAAAATACGACTTTATTCAGCATTGTCTTCTCTTCCGTGTTCCTCAAATAAAGAATCAATCAGTCATGATTCAAGATTCAGATCGCGTGTCAAACTGGCAAACTGCTGAAATCACGTGACATTGGCGATATGAATCACGAATCAATCTGCTGATTCGCGACCGTTTGATTCTTTATTTGAGGTTTGAAAACAAACGTGGAAGAGAAGAGATTGCTGAATAAAGTAGTATTTTTTGTTATTTTTGGACCAAAATGTATTGTCAACGCATCAGAAGAGTCTAACTAACCAACTGATGTCACATATGGACTACTTTGATGATGTTTTCATTACCTTCAGGACGTGGACAGCAAGTGGGCATACACTTACATTAAAAGGACAGAAAGCCCTCGGACTAAATCTAAAATATTTTAAACTGTGTTCCGAGGATGAACCGAGGTCTTACAGGTGTGGAACGACATTGGGGTGAGTCATTCATGAAATAAATTTAATTTGTGGGTGAACTAACCCTTTAAATGAGAACACTAATGTGCTGTTTATGAAGGCTATATTGCTAACACCAAGCATATCTGCAAACTCTGTTGATTTTCTCCTTGACTCCTTTAACCCAAAGGTTAAGAGTGTAATTGATGATATTGCTCCTCTGAAAGTCAGGAAAAAGAGTGGCAAACAAAAGGCACCTTGGAGAATCTCAACAGCAGCTCAAATAATGAAAAGACAATGCAGAAAATCTGAACGCATGTGGCGAAAGACAAAACTTGTAGTCCATTATAACATCTATAAAGACAGCCTTCATGCTTTCAATGTTGAACTATGCAAAGCTAGACAGAACTTCTTCTCAAATATTATAAACAGAAACATAAACAACACGCGCACTCTTTTTGCTACTGTAGACAGACTAACAAACCCCCCGAGTCACATTCCTAGGGAAATGCTCTCAGACAGCAAATGCAGCGAGTTTGCTTCCTTCTTCTCAGAGAAAATAAAAAATATAAGAAAGGCGATCAGCATATCCTGTAGTTGCTCTGGGGTCAGACAGATCAGACCACAACATCAGAAAGTTACTATGTCAGTGTGGCAAGCAGTGGGGCGAGGGACCGCGAGAACGGACCGGTGACGAGTGCTAATGAGTGCCAGCTGCGCGCCACACCGGTCTCGTCTTGCGGCCGAGTGACGGGAGCATATAAGGAGCGAAGGCAGGGGAAGACGAGAGAGGACCAGGCCTGGAATTTATGTTATGTTTTGTTTACGTTTTGTTGTGTGTGCGGGCAGTCGTCCGTGAGGGGCTGCCCGCGTTTTATTATGTGTGTGCGGGCAGTCGTACGCGAGGGGCTGCCTGCGGTTTACTTTTGTTTTGTTTATTTTTATTTTTATTAAAAAGTTTGTTGAATGTTTTCCGGTTCCCGCCTCCTTCCTTTTATTAAAGAACCTCGTTACAGTCAGATTTTGAAGCAATTGATGTTAAATTTTAGAAGAAATGGTACAGCACCTTAAAACATCAAACTGCACCCTTGACACACTCCCCACTTCTTTATTCAAAAGTGTGTTTAATTGTTTAGAAACAGATCTCGTAGAAGTGGTGAACTCCTCACTTCTCTATGGGACTTTTCCAAACTAATAGTTCGCAATAGTTAAGCCTCTCCTGAAATAGAGAAATCTGGATAACTCCATACTGAGCAACTACAGACCAATCTCAAATCTCCCCTTCATAGGCAAAATCATTGAAAAAGTCGTTTTTAGTCAGCTGAACAAATTCTTAAACTCAAATGGATACTTTGACAGTTTTCAATCGGGTTAGGGTTAGTTAGTTTATAGTCAGAAATCTTAGTGTGATTTTGGAGTCAGACCTGAGTTTCAGTAGTCATGTCAAATTACTAAACTAATACAATTCAATAACTAAATCAGCATACTCTCATCTGAAAAATATTGCAAGAATTAGATGCTTTGTTTTCAGGCAAGACTTAGAGAAACTCGTTTATGCTTTCATCACCAGTAGGCTGGACTATTGTAACGGCCTTCTCACCGGTCTTCCCATAAAGACCATTGGACAGCTGCAGCTCATACAGAACGCTGCTGCCAGGATTCTGAGCAGAACCAGAAAATATGACCATATCACACCAGTCCTCAGGTCTCTACACTGGCTTCCAGTTACATCTAGGATCGATTTTAAAGTACTGCTACTTGTTTATAAATCACTCAATGAGCTAGGACCTCAATACATCGCAGATATGCTGATTAAATACAAACCCAACAGATCACTCAGATCAGCAGGATCAAGTCCGTTAGAAATACCAAGAGTTCACTCAAAGCAAGGAGAGTCTGCCTTTAGCTATTATGCCAGCCGCAGCTGAACCAGCTTCCTGAACAGATCAGATGTGCTCCAACAGTAGCCACATTCAAATCCAGACTCAAAACACATCTGTTCAGCTGTGCATTTACTGAATGAGCACTGAGCCACTAGCCTGACAAGCCAGACACACATCAAGATGTTTGGTCTGGAAACTCACCATTGACGGCTCAATCCGAGGGGCGGATAAACGGTTGTCTGTCAAACTCCCTCTGCACGCGATAGGATAGCGCTATAACCAACCAGAGCAACGAAGGTGAAGCAGAGCTTGTTGACAGATTAAACTTTCACTGTATCTGGTCGGCAAAACTCAGAACACATCTTCCCTTCTTCAGAATAACTTCAGTGCCGTTCTTTGTTCTTTTCTCAGAGAAAAGCTTAACTCCAAGTCTTCCAGAGTCGCGGTCAAAGCTAAATCGACAGACCGGCGTTCGCCAGCTTTTGTGTTTACTAGAAGCACGCAAGTGCAACTCGGCCATCATTATGTTAATCCCCGCCCACCGACTCTATACACGATGTGATTGGCCTGACCAGAGTTTGGAGTTTACAGCTCAGAAGTGTATTGAGAATTGCTAGACGACATTCGCACGTCTAGGGTACGTCTAGGTTTCTAAGCTACTGTGTCACTGTACATCCGAATAATTGCCCATTACCTTATCTATGCATCATCGTTATGTTTTTATAACTGTTTTAGTCATCACTTTATTCTTTTTAATTCTCTTTACAACTGTATATTTCTATTTCTTACCAATGATTCTGCGGTGAAATGAAGCAAACAAATGTGCAATGTCTTCCCCATGTGAGCTGTTGCGTCATTAAATATAAAGTTCAACTGCTTAAAATCTAAACTCTGTCTGTGCTGTCATAGGCGCTGTCAGAAGCGCAGCGGTGTGGCTATGCTGGAGTACTCCATCAGAAGAGCACACTGGTGCCAGCGCTCTACAGCGTCATCCAGGACCCTGACAGTGAGGTGAGGCCAAAGATCATAGCCCTTCTCCTTCATTCCTCATCCCCTGAGCCCTAAGCATCTCCTCTGTGTTCCCTCAGCTGCTGGAGCCAGTGTGCCATCAGCTTTTCGAGCTTTACCGCAGCTCAGATGATGGCCTGCGCCGCTTCACACTGCAGTTCCTGCCAGAGCTGCTCTGGGTTTACTTGAGGAGGGGTAGGCACAGCCGCAGCTGCATAGAGGCTCTCCTGCTGGGCATTTACAACCTGGTGTGTATGTATGTGTGGAATGGAGGCAAGCTGTCAAAGTAGCTGAATAGAAAATCGTGATGCATCTGAGAAACTATTTTTCTCCCACTTAGGATAAAACCATAAAGCAGTATCACAGTGTGCTTCATTGCTAGCAGCTGTTCTGTGGAGTAAACCATGTAGCCATGGTCATAGCAGAGTCCAGACTGTGCTTTTGAATGTTTGTGTACTTAGTGCAAAACAAAAGGCATTCCAGCACAGCTGGACAAGTGTAAAGGCATTTGGTTGAAGAGGTCACTTATGTAAAATGTACTCCTCCCAAAATGCTGAAAAGAATATAGCTGCACGCAGCAATTAACAGGGTTCAGGCACTTTAAGCACATGTGTAAAAAAGTATTAGTTTTTATTTAGCAAGCTTGCACTGCAAAAAATGCTTTTCTTACTTAGTATTTTTTGTCTTGTTTCTAGTCAAAATATCACAAAAAGTCTTACATTAAGAAACATTTACTAAAAAAAAATTTCAGAATTTAAATTAGGCAAAATAATCTGCCAATGGGGTGAGCAAAATAATGTTGTTTTCTGTTTGTATTAAGATTATTTTGCTCACCCCATTGGCAGATTATTTTGCTTATTTTAAGCAAAAACTCTCTTAATTTTGAGTTAGTTTTCCCCAAAACAAGACAATATTTTTTTTACTTGTCTAGTAAATACATGTTTTAAGAATTGTTAGATGTTTGGACTAGAAACAAGACAAGACATTATGGTTGACAGCTGAGAATTGTTCTGCATCTTAGAGGTTGTGGGAGGGCTTTTGATATCGCGACTCTACTGCACAGACTCTGGTCCCATATTTTGATGTTGATGGCTTCACTTTTCTTCAGTGGAACTGTAGTGAAGACAACTCGTCCATATTTTATGGTTTATGGCGTAAAATGGTTAATGAATTAGGAGTGGTTTTGACTTTTGATGTCTGTCAACGCCAGTGCACTCACTCTCTGGACAGAGAGAGGTAGTTCTGTCATTGACTCTTTACCACATGTTGCTGAACAATGAGCACTTTCATCCAGATGGCGTCTCTGATGATCAGGGTCTACATCTGCAAACTAAATTTGCATAGGATGAACTGATCAACCCCACCTGGACAATAGCAGAAAACGTCTACGGCAGAGACAATAGATTATAATGATTTACAGCTTTATAAGGGATATAGAATTGTCTTGATCAAGAACTGAAATCAGATCCTTCAGTCTCCTTGAATTAAAGCACATACCACATGCATTAAATGTCATGTACTATACTCTCACTGTCACACATTGTTTATATTGTATATTTTACAGGAAATTGTGGATAAAGATGGAAACAGCAAGCTGTTATCTTTCATGATCCCGTCCCTGTCCAAACCCTCCATATATCATGAGGTAAACAACACACAATGTGCATACAGCTCTTTATTTGCCATTTCCTGCTAAAGCAACACAATAAAACCCACAACATTAGTCTCTAGGAATCATAACTCAAGTCCTAGAGGGCCACAGCTGTCTCCAATTCCAATACCTGTAAGGTGATCAAGTATTTCAAAAGAACTTGAGCTGGATCAGGTGTGTTTAGTTAGGGATGAAGCTGAACGCTGCTGGATCAGGTGTGTTTAGTTAGGGATGAAGCTGAACGCTGCTGGATCAGGTGTGTTTAGGAAGGGATGAAGCTGAACACTGCTGGATCAGGTGTGTTTAGTTAGGGATGAAGCTGAACGCTGCTGGATCAGGTGTGTTTAGTTAGGGATGAAGCTGAACGCTGCTGGATCAGGTGTGTTTAGTTAGGGATGATGCTGAAAACTGCTTGATCAGGTGTGTTTAGTTAGGGATGAAGCTGAACACTGCTGGATCAGGTGTGTTTAGTTAGGGATGAAGCTGAACACTGCTGGATCAGGTGTGTTTAGTTAGGGATGAAGCTGAACACTGCTGGATCAGGTGTGTTTAGTTAGGGATGAAGCTGAACACTGCTGAATCAGGTGTGTTTAGTTAGGGATGAAGCTGAACGCTGCTGGATCAGGTGTGTTTAGTTAGGGATGAAGCTGAACGCTGCTGGATCAGGTGTGTTTAGTTAGGGATGAAGCTGAACGCTGCTGGATCAGGTGTGTTTAGTAAGGGATGAAGCTGAACACTGCTGGATCAGGTGTGTTTAGTTAGGGATGAAGCTGAACGCTGCTGGATCAGGTGTGTTTAGTTAGGGAAAAAGCTGAACACTGCTGGATCAGGTGTGTTTAGTTAGGGATGAAGCTGAACACTGCTGGATCAGGTGTGTGTAGTTAGGGATGAAGCTGAACACTGCTGGATCAGGTGTGTTTAGTTAGGGATGAAGCTGAACGCTGCTGGATCAGGTGTGTTTAGTTAGGGATGAAGCTGAACACTGCTGGATCAGGTGTGTTTAGTTAGGGATGAAGCTGAACGCTGCTGGATCAGGTGTGTTTAGTTAGGGATGAAGCTGAACGCTGCTGGATCAGGTGTGTTTAGTTAGGGATGAAGCTGAACACTGCTGGATCAGGTGTGTTTAGTTAGGGATGAAGCTGAACGCTGCTGGATCAGGTGTGTTTAGTTAGGGATGAAGCTGAACGCTGCTGAATCAGGTGTGTTTAGTTAGGGATGAAGCTGAACACTGCTGGATCAGGTGTGTTTAGTTAGGGATGAAGCTGAACGCTGCTGGATCAGGTGTGTTTAGTTAGGAATGAAGTTGAACACTGCTGGATCAGGTGTGTTTAGTTAGGGATGAAGCTGAACACTGCTGGATCAGGTGTGTTTAGTTAGGGATGAAGCTGAACGCTGCTGGATCAGGTGTGTTTAGTTAGGGATGAAGCTGAACACTGCTGGATCAGGTGTGTTTAGTTAGGGATGAAGCTGAACGCTGCTGGATCAGGTGTGTTTAGTTAGGGATGAAGCTGAACGCTGCTGGATCAGGTGTGTTTAGTTAGGGATGAAGCTGAACACTGCTGGATCAGGTGTGTTTAGTTAGAGATGAAGCTGAACACTGCTGGATCAGGTGTGTTTAGTTAGGGATGAAGCTGAACGCTGCTGGATCAGGTGTGTTTAGTTAGGGATGAAGCTGAACGCTGCTGGATCAGGTGTGTTTAGTTAGGGATGAAGCTGAACGCTGCTGGATCAGGTGTGTTTAGTTAGGGATGAAGCTGAACACTGCTGGATCAGGTGTGTTTAGTTAGGGATGAAGCTGAACGCTGCTGGATCAGGTGTGTTTAGTTAGGGATGAAGCTGAACACTGCTGAATCAGGTGTGTTTAGTTAGGGATGAAGCTGAACGCTGCTGGATCAGGTGTGTTTAGTTAGGGATGAAGCTGAACACTGCTGGATCTGGTGTGTTTAGTTAGGGATGAAGCTGAACACAGCTGGATCAGGTGTGTTTAGTTAGGGATGAAGCTGAACGCTGCTGGATCAGGTGTGTTTAGTTAGGGAAGAAGCTGAACACTGCTGGATCAGGTGTGTTTAGTTAGGGATGAAGCTGAACACTGCTGGATCAGGTGTGTTTAGTTAGGGATGAAGCTGAACACTGCTGGTTCAGGTGTGTTTAGTTAGGGATGAAGCTGAACTCTGCTGGATCAGGTGTGTTTAGTTAGGGATGAAGCTGAACGCTGCTGGATCAGGTGTGTTTAGTTAGGGATGAAGCTGAACACTGCTGGATCAGGTGTGTTTAGTTAGGGATGAAGCTGAACGCTGCTGGATCAGGTGTGTTTAGTTAGGGATGAAGCTGAGCACTGCTGGATCAGGTGTGTTTAGAAAGGGATGAAGCTGAACGCTGCTGGATCAGGTGTGTTTAGTTAGGGATGAAGCTGAACGCTGCTGGATCAGGTGTGTTTAGTTAGGGATGAAGCTGAACGCTGCTGGATCAGGTGTGTTTAGTTAGGGATGAAGCTGAACGCTGCTGGATCAGGTGTGTTTAGTTAGGGATGAAGCTGAACGCTGCTGGATCAGGTGTGTTTAGTTAGGGATGAAGCTGAACGCTGCTGGATCAGGTGTGTTTAGTTAGGGAGGAAGCTGAACGCTGCTGGATCAGGTGTGTTTAGTTAGGGAGGAAGCTGAACGCTGCTGGATCAGGTGTGCTTAGTTAGGGATGAAGCTGAATGCTGCTGGATCAGGTGTGTTTAGTAAGGGATGAATCTGAACACTGCTGGATCAGGTGTGTTTAGTTAGGGAGGAAGCTGAACGCTGCTGGATCAGGTGTGTTCAGTTAGGGATGAAGCTGAACACTGCTGGATCAGGTGTGTTTAGTTAGGGATGAAGCTGAACGCTGCTGGATCAGGTGTGTTTAGTTAGGGATGAAGCTGAACACTGCTGAATCAGGTGTGTTTAGTTAGGGATGAAGCTGAACGCTGCTGGATCAGGTGTGTTTAGTTAGGGATGAAGCTGAACACTGCTGGATCAGGTGTGTTTAGTTAGGGATGAAGCTGAACGCTGCTGGATCAGGTGTGTTTAGTTAGGGATGAAGCTGAACACTGCTGGATCTGGTGTGTTTAGTTAGGGATGAAGCTGAACACAGCTGGATCAGGTGTGTTTAGTTAGGGATGAAGCTGAACGCTGCTGGATCAGGTGTGTTTAGTTAGGGAAGAAGCTGAACACTGCTGGATCAGGTGTGTTTAGTTAGGGATGAAGCTGAACACTGCTGGATCAGGTGTGTTTAGTTAGGGATGAAGCTGAACACTGCTGGTTCAGGTGTGTTTAGTTAGGGATGAAGCTGAACTCTGCTGGATCAGGTGTGTTTAGTTAGGGATGAAGCTGAACGCTGCTGGATCAGGTGTGTTTAGTTAGGGATGAAGCTGAACACTGCTGGATCAGGTGTGTTTAGTTAGGGATGAAGCTGAACGCTGCTGGATCAGGTGTGTTTAGTTAGGGATGAAGCTGAGCACTGCTGGATCAGGTGTGTTTAGAAAGGGATGAAGCTGAACGCTGCTGGATCAGGTGTGTTTAGTTAGGGATGAAGCTGAACGCTGCTGGATCAGGTGTGTTTAGTTAGGGATGAAGCTGAACGCTGCTGGATCAGGTGTGTTTAGTTAGGGATGAAGCTGAACGCTGCTGGATCAGGTGTGTTTAGTTAGGGATGAAGCTGAACGCTGCTGGATCAGGTGTGTTTAGTTAGGGATGAAGCTGAACGCTGCTGGATCAGGTGTGTTTAGTTAGGGAGGAAGCTGAACGCTGCTGGATCAGGTGTGTTTAGTTAGGGAGGAAGCTGAACGCTGCTGGATCAGGTGTGCTTAGTTAGGGATGAAGCTGAATGCTGCTGGATCAGGTGTGTTTAGTAAGGGATGAATCTGAACACTGCTGGATCAGGTGTGTTTAGTTAGGGAGGAAGCTGAACGCTGCTGGATCAGGTGTGTTCAGTTAGGGATGAAGCTGAACACTGCTGGATCAGGTGTGTTTAGTTAGGGAGGAAGCTGAACGCTGCTGGATCAGGTGTGTTTAGTTAGGGATGAAGCTGAACGCTGCTGGATCAGGTGTGTTTAGTAAGGGATGAAGCTGAACACTGCTGGATAAGGTGTGTTCAGTTAGGGATGAAGCTGAACACTGCTGGATCAGGTGTGTTTAGTTAGGGATGAAGCTGAACACTGATTGATCAGGTGTGTTTAGTTAGGGATGAAGCTGAACGCTGCTGGATCAGGTGTGTTTAGTTAGGGATGAAGCTGAACACAGCTGGATCAGGTGTGTTTAGTTAGGGATGAAGCTGAACGCTGCTGGATCAGGTGTGTTTAGTTAGGGATGAAGCTGAACACTGCTGGATCAGGTGTGTTTAGTTAGGAATGAAACTGAACGCTGCTGGATCAGGTGTGTTTAGTTAGGGATGAAGCTGAACGCTGCTGGATCAGGTGTGTTTAGTTAGGGATGAAGCTGAACACTGCTGGATCAGGTGTGTTTAGTTAGGGATGAAGCTGAACGCTGCTGGATCAGGTGTGTTTAGTTAGGGGTGAAGCTGAACACAGCTGGATCAGGTGTGTTTAGTTAGGGATAAAGCTGAACACTGCTGGATCAGGTGTGTTTAGTTAGGAATGAAGCTGAACACTGCTGGATCAGGTGTGTTTAGTTAGGGATGAAGCTGAACGCTGCTAAATCAGGTGTGTTAAGTTAGGGATGAAGCTGAACACTGCTGGATCAGGTGTGTTTAGTTAGGGATGAAGCTGAACACTGCTGGATCAGGTGTGTTTAGTTAAAGATGAAGCTGAACACTGCTGGATCAGGTGTGTTTAGTTAGGAATGAAGCGGAACACTGCTGGAGCAGGTGTGTTTAAATAGGGTTGAAGCAGACGCTGCTGGATCAGGTGTGTTTAGTTAGGGATGAAGCTGAACGCTGCTGGATCAGGTGTGTTTAGTTAGGAATGAAGCGGAACACTGCTGGAGCAGGTGTGTTTAATTAGGGATGAAGCTGAACACTGCTGGATCAGGTGTGTTTAGTTAGCGATGAAGCTGAACACTGCTGATCAGGTGTGTTTAGTTAGGGATGAAGCTGAACGCTGCTGGATCAGGTGTGTTTAGTTAGGGATGAAGCTGAACGCTGTTGGATCAGGTGTGTTTAGTTAGGGATGAAGCTGAACACTGCTGGATCAGGTGTGTTTAGTAAGGGATGAAGCTGAACACTGCTGGATCAGGTGTGTTTAGTTAGGGATGAAGCTGAACACTGCTGGATCAGGTGTGTTTAGTAAGGGATGAAGCTTAACACTGCATGATCAGGTGTGTTTAGTTAGGGATGAAGGTGAACACTGCTGGATCAGGTGTGTTTAGTTAGGGATGAAGCTGAACACTGCTGGATCAGGTGTGTTTAGTTAGGGATGAAGCTGAACGCTGCTGGATCAGGTGTGTTTAGTTAAGGATGAAGCTGAACACTGCTGGATCAGGTGTGTTTAGTTAGGGATGAAGCTGAACACTGCTGGATCAGGTGTGTTTAGTTAAGGATGAAGCTGAACACTGCTGGATCAGGTGTGTTTAGTTAGGGATGAAGCTGAACACTGCTGGATCAGGTGTGTTTAGTTAGGGATGAAGCTGAACACTGCTGGATCAGGTGTGTTTAGTAAGGGATGAAGCTGAACACTGCTGGAACAGGTGTGTTTAGTAAGGGATGAAGCTGAACACTGCTGGATCAGGTGTGTTTAGTTAGGGAAGAAGCTGAACGCTGCTGGATCAGGTGTGTTTAGTTAGGGATGAAGGTGAACACTGCTGGATCAGGTGTGTTTAGTAAGGGATGAAGCTGAACGCTGCTGGATCAGGTGTGTTTAGTTAGGGAAGAAGCTGAACGCTGCTGGATCAGGTGTGTTTAGTTAGGGATGAAGGTGAACACTGCTGGATCAGGTGTGTTTAGTAAGGGATGAAGCTGAACACTGCTGCATCAGGTGTGTTTAGTTAGGGATGATGCTGAACGCTGCTGGATCAGGTGTGTTTAGTTAGGGATGATGCTGAACGCTGCTGGATCAGGTGTGTTTAGTTAGGGATGATGCTGAACGCTGCTGGATCAGGTGTGTTTAGTTAGGGATGATGCTGAACACTGCTGGATCAGGTGTGTTTAGTTAGGGATAAAGCTGAACGCTGCTGGATCAGGTGTGTTTAGTTAGGGTCGAAGCAGACGCTGCTGGGCTTTACACTTGTCTGTCCGTGTGTGGTGTTATCCGATTATTGGTTTATTTGCCCCACCTGCCCATCCTCCTTACCTGCTTTGTTTGCTGTCACATTTATTCTCTGTGTTCTCTGTGCTGTATTTTTGTCATACACTCCGTATGAAGCCATGTTGTGTGTTGCTTCCAGCTGACCAGTCCTGTTTTCCCCCATGGGATAGTTTTTATTTAATTATTAGAAATAAAAAGCCTATTAACTGTGCCCCGCCGAGTCCTGCGTCTGGACTATACAGTCATTACACAACAGAAGTCTACTGACATGACACACAAGCAACTTTACACATGTTGTTGTTTTTCCCACTAATACTATTTGCAGACCTTGACTTATCAATACCAACTGCATTGTTTTTCACTTAGTTGTAGTGATGTGTTTATTAACTATTTGTCTACAGTTCACCAAAACAGAACTAACATTATACACTCACCTAAAGGTTTATTAGGAACACACACTAATACTGTGTTTGACCCCCTTTCGCCTTCAGAACTGCCTTAATTCTCCGTGGCATTGATCAACAAGCTGCTGAAAGCATTCTTTAGAAATGTTGGCCCATATTGATAGGAGAGCATCTTGCAGTTGATGGAGATTTGTGGGATGCACATCCAGGGCACGAAGCTCCCGTTCCACCACACCCCAAAGATGCTCTATTGGATTGAGATCTGGTCAATGCTCAGATAAAGCCGTGGCATTTAAACAATGCCTAATTGGCACTAAGGGGCCTAAAGTGTGCCAAGAAAACATCCCCCACACCATTACACCACCGCCACCACCAGCCTGCAGAGTGGTAACAAGGCATGATGGATCCATGTTCTCATTCTGTTTACGCCAAATTCTGACTCCACCATCTGAATGTCTCAACAGAAATCGGACCAGGCAACATTTTTCCAGTCTTCAACTGTCCACTTTTGGAGAGCTCGTGCAAATTGTCGCCTCCTTTTCCTATTTGTAGTGGAGATGAGTGGTACCCGGTGGGGTCTTCTGCTGGTGTAGCCCATCCGCCTCAAGGTTGTGTGTGTTGTGGCTTCACAAATGCTTTGCTGCATACCTCGGTTGTAACGAGTGGTTATTTCAGTCAAAGTTGCTCTTCTATCAGCTTGAATCAGTCGGCCCATTCTCCTCTGACCTCGAGCATCAACAAGGCATTTTCTCCCACAGGACTGCTGCAGACTGGATGCTCTTCCCTTTTCACACCATTCTCTGTAAACCCTAGAAATGGTTGTGTGTGAAAATCCCAGTAACTGAGCAGATTGTGAAATACTCAGACCGGCCCGTCTGGCACCAACAACCATGCCACGCTCAAAACGGCTTAAATCACCTTTCTTTCCCATTCGGACATTCAGTTTGGAGTTCAGGAGATTGTCTTTACCAGGACCACACTCCTTAATGCATTTAAGCAACTGACATGTGATTGGTTGATTGGATAATTGCAATAATGAGAAATTGAACAGGTCTTCCTAATAATCCTTGAGTTAGGGATGGAGTGTAGAATGATTCCCCTAAAATAGTGACTTAAACAAAACTCAGCTTTGCAAAATCATCCATTGATGGTTCATGTTTTATACCTGCTTTAGCAGGAAGGGTTTACCAGTGCTTCCTGAAGAATCCCATCAAGACACACTTAATATATTCCCATTGTCCTGATCAGGACCAGTTAATGAGCGGATGACATTAATCAGGAGACATATGACCTGTGCAGTGTTGGGGAGCTCCAGGAGGGTGTACAGTTTAGGACATCCTCAGACCTCAGTCATATGATGGAAAGGTATCATTTCTAATACTAAAAGAATTCAGATCTTGAGGAAAAGCATGCCAGGTCTCATATAATCAGGTGCAATCAACATAAAACAAAGGGAAAAATAGACTCCCTATATCCATGTATTCACTGCAGATTCTTCGCTTAGGGGAAATGTTTGAAATATTTTAGCAGCGAAATACTGTTAGCGAACATGACTTGTACACGTGCTGCGCGCTTTTCTCTCAGAAACAACATAAACACACAACAACATATCAGCTGAGATCTAAAGCCTTTCCCTCTGAGATGAGGCTTCTCCATCATGTGACTGAGGTCTGAGGTTGTCCTAAAGTATCCACCATAGTGTTGTCCATAATCTGTGTTTAGAGTGTGTGTATGTGTGTGTGTTTAGCCGTCTAGTTTGGGTCCCATGGGTTTGACTGAGGGAGCTCTGTGTCAGCATGACCTGATCCGAGTCATCTACAGTGGCCTGCACCCGCAGAGAGAGACTTTCACTGCCCAGAACAGGTCATTGTGCTATAATAGGTTTGTTTCTGTTTCGGCTGCTAATGCATACACACTGATGGTGATTCTGTGGTGTGTGTGTCTGCAGGTTTGAGGTGTTGTGTTTCCTGATGTTGTGTTATAATGCAGTGGTGGTCTACATGCCCCCCTCCTCACACCAGGCCGTCTGCAGGATGAGCTCACGGTAAGATCTCTTCTCTATAATCAGGACTGAGTTTATATGATGAGAACGCCTGTAACCACACATGAATGCAGTTCTGACATGGACACACTCCTGTTACAAACACAGCCCATGTTTGAGTTCATTATAGTCGGAGTGCGATGGGAAACCCTAGAGCTGTACCTGATGCAAAAGGACAAGGGCTGTCAATAGATTAACATTCTAATCACCATTAATCACCCTTTTAGTGAAATGAAGCCTACTCCATTTATCATGCTGAACAGCAGAGTAAACATGAGACTGAAGGGTGATTCTCACTGTATTTCCTGCCAGCTGTTCTCAAGGACTCGCTAAGGAAACCAAATAACCAAATGATATAAGAGAGATCATTCAATATCATGGCAATAAATCAGGGCATGATGATTTCACTCACTGAGTCAGTCAGGTAATTTGACATATCCCAATAAAGATGCAACTTGTGATGTGTGGCGTCTAACACACTTGTCATGTGTCAGGGTGTGTGTGTGTGGCGTAAAACACGCGTGTCGTGTCAGGCTATGTGTGTGCGGAGTATAACACGCGTGCCGTGTCAGGCTGTGTGTGTGCGGAGTTTAACAAACGTGTCGTGTCAGGCTGTGTTTAGGTGGCGTCTAACGCGTGTCATGTGTCAGGCGGTGTGTGTGTGGCATCTAACACACGTGTCGTGTCAGGCTGTCTGTGTGTGCCGTCTAACACGCGGCTCATGTGTCAGGCTGTGTGGCGTCTAACCCGCGTGTCATGTGTCAGGCTGTGTGTGTGTGGGGCGTCTAACACGCGTGTCATGTGTCAGGCGGTGTGTGTGTGGCATTTAACACACGTGTCGTGTCAGGCTGTCTGTGTGTGCCGTCTAACACGCGGCTCATGTGTCAGGCTGTGTGGCGTCTAACCCGCGTGTCATGTGTCAGGCTGTGTGTGTGTGGGGCGTCTAACACGCGTGTCATGTGTCAGGCTGTGTGTGTGTGGCATCTAACATGCGTGTCATGTGTCAGGCTGTGCGTGTGCGCCGTTTACACACATGTCATGTGTAAGGCTGTGTGTGTGCAGCGTCTAACACACGTGTCATGTGTCAGGCTGTGTGTGTGTGTAGTTTAACACACTTGTCGTGTCAGGCTGTGTGTGTGGCATCTAACACGTGTGTCATGTGTCAGGCTGTGTGTGTGCCGTCTAACACGCGTGTCATGTGTCAGGCTGTGCGTGTGCACCGTCTAACACGCTATCATGTGTTAGGCTGTGCGTGTGCGCCGTCTAACACGCGTGTCATGTGTCAGGCTGTGCGTGTGCGCCGTTTAACTCGCGTGTCATGTGTCAGGCTGTGTGTGTGCGGCGTCTAACACACGTGTCATGTGTCAGGCTGTGTGTGTGCGTCGTCTAACATGCGTGTCATGTGTCAGGCTGTGTGTGTGCGGAGTTTAACAAACGTGTCGTGTCAGGCTGTGTGTAGGTGGCGTCTAACGCGTGTCATAAGTCAGGCTGTGTGTGTGTGGTGTCTAACACACGTGTCGTGTCAGGCTGTCTGTGTGTGGCGTCTAACATGCGTGTCATGTGTCAGGCTGTGTGTGTGTGTGGCGTCGTGTCATGTGTCAGGCTGTGCGTGTGCGCAGTTTAACACGCATGTCATGTGTCAGGCTGTGTGTGTGTGGCGTCTAACAGGCGTGTCATGTGTCAGGCTGTGCGTGTGCGCCATTTAACACGCGTGTCATGTGTCAGGCTGTGCGTGTGTGGCATTTAACGCGTGTCATGTGTCAGGCTGTGCGTATGCAGCGTTTAACACGCGTGTCATGTGTCAGGCTGTGTGTGTGACGTCTAACACGAGTCATGTGTCAGGCTGTGTGTGTGTGCTGTGTTTAACACGCGTGTCATGTGTCAGGCTGTGCGTGTGCACTGTCTAACACGCTATCATGTGTTAGGCTGTGTGCGAGGCGTCTAACACGCGTGTCATGTGTCAGGCTGTGCGTGTGTGGCGTCTAACACGCGTGTCATGTGTCTGTCTGTGCGTGTGCCGCATTTAACACGCATGTCATGTGTCAGGCTGTGCGTGTGCCGCATTTAACACGCATGTCATGTGTCAGGCTGTGTGTGTGTGGCGTCTAACACGCGTGTCATGTGTCAGGCTGTGTGTGTGTGTGCTGTGTTTAACACGCGGGTCATGTGTCAGGCTGTGTGTGTGTGGCGTCTAACACGCGTGTCATGTGTTAGGCTGTGTGTGTGTGTGCTGCGTTTAACACGCGGGTCATGTGTCAGGCTGTGTGTGTGTGGCGTCTAACACGCGTGTCATGTGTTAGGCTGTGTGTGTGTGTGCTGCGTTTAACACGCGGGTCATGTGTCAGGCTGTGCGTGTGTGGCGTCTAACACGCGTGTCATGTGTCAGGCTGTGTGTGTGTGGCGTCTAACACGCGTGTCATGTGTCAGGCTGTGCGTGTGTGGCATCTAACACGCATGTCATGTGTCAGGCTGTGTGTGTGGCATCTAACATGCATGTCGTGTCAGGCTGTGTGTGTGCGGTGTCTAACACACGTGTCATGTGTCAGGCTGTGTGTGTGCGCCGTCTAACATGCGTGTCATGTGTCAGGCTGAGTGTGTGCGGAGTTTAACAAACGTGTCGTGTCAGGGTGTGCGTAGGTGACGTCTAATGCGTGTCATAAGTCAGGCTGTGTGTGTGTGTGGTGTCTAACACACGTGTCGTGTCAGGCTGTCTGTGTGTGGCGTCTAACCCGCGTGTCATGTGTCAGGCTGTGTGTGTGTGTGGCATTGTGTCATGTGTCAGGCTGTGCGTGTGCGCCGTTTAACACGCATGTCATGTGTCAGGCTGTGTGTGTGTGGCGTCTAACAGGCGTGTCATGTGTCAGGCTGTGCGTGTGCGCCGTTTAACACACATGTCATGTGTCAGGCTGTGCGTGTGTGGTGTTTAAAACGCGTGTCATGTGTCTGGCTGTGCGTGTGCGGCGTTTAACGCGTGTCATGTGTCAGGCTGTGCGTGTGCAGCATTTAACACACGTGTCATGTGTCAGGCTGTGTGTGTGTGACGTCTAACACGCGTCATGTGTCAGGCTGTGTGTGTGCTGCGTTTAACACGCGTGTCATGTGTCAGGCTGTGCGTGTGCACTGTCTAACACGCTATCATGTGTTAGGCTGTGTGTGAGGCGTCTAACACGCGTGTCATGTGTCGGGCTGTGCGTGTGTGGCGTCTAACGCGTGTCATAAGTCAGGCTGTGTGTGTGTGGTGTCTAACACACGTGTCGTGTCAGGCTGTCTGTGTGTGGCGTCTAACCTGCGTGTCATGTGTCAGGCTGTGTGTGTGTGTGGCGTCGTGTCATGTGTCAGGCTGTGCGTGTGCGCCGTTTAACACGCATGTCATGTGTCCGGCTGTGTGTGTGTGGCGTCTAACAGGCGTGTCATGTGTCAGGCTGTGCGTGTGTGCCGTTTAACACGCATGTCATATGTCAGGCTGTGCGTGTGCGGCATTTAACGCGTGTCATGTGTCAGGCTGTGCGTGTGCAGCGTTTAACACGCGTGTCATGTGTCAGGCTGTGTGTGTGTGACGTCTAACACGCGTCATGTGTCAGGCTGTGTGTGTGCTGCGTTTATGACGCGTGTCATGTGTCAGGCTGTGTTTGAGGCGTCTAACACGCGTGTCGTGTTGTGTCAGGCTGTGCGTGTGTGGCGTCTAACACGCGTGTCATATGTCAGGCTGTGCGTGTGTGGCGTCTAACACGCGTGTCATGTGTCTGGCTGTGCGTGTGCGGCGTTTAACACGTGTGTCATGTGTCAGGCTGTGCGTGTGCGGCGTTTAACACGTGTCATTTGTCATGTGTCAGGCTGTGTGTTGTGGCGTCTAACACGCGTGTCATGTGTCAGGCTGTGTGTGTGTGTGTGCTGCGTTTAACACGCGGGTCATGTGTCAGGCTGTGTGTGTGTGGCGTCTAACACGCGTGTCATGTGTTAGGCTGTGTGTCTGTGTGCTGCATTTAACACACGGGTCATGTGTCAGGCTGTGTGTGTGTGTGGCGTCTAACACGCGTGTCATGTGTCAGGCTGTGTGTGTGGCGTCTAACACGCGTGTCATGTGTTAGGCTGTGTGTCTGTGTGCTGCATTTAACACACGGGTCATGTGTCAGGCTGTGTGTGTGTGTGGCGTCTAACACGCGTGTCATGTGTCAGGCTGTGTGTGTGGCATCTAACACGCGTGTCATGTGTCAGGCTGTGCGTGTGAGGGGTCTAACACACGTGTCATGTGTCAGACTGTGTGTGTGTGGCGTATAACAAGCGTGTCATGTGTCAGGCTGTGTGTGTGTGGCGTCTTACACGTATGTCATGTGTCAGGCTGTGCGTGTGCGGCGATTAACACTCATGTCATGTGTCAGGCTGTGTGTGTGTGGTGTCTTACACGTATGTCATGTGTCAGGCTGTGCGTGTGCGGCGATTAACACTCGTGTCATGTGTCAGGCTGTGCGTGTGCGGCTTCCCCAGGCAGCAGATGAAGGCGTGGGCCGCTCCGGGCATACGTGTGCTGCTGGACCCAGAGTTCATGGTGCAGATGCTCACCGCAGTCTATCATGCCATGTAAGTGTTTGTGTGTGTGTGTGTGAACACAGGTAAACACAGCTCAGTCCTCACAACATCAACTGAGTTTGTTGGATCACTAACAGTTTTCATAATTAATGTTTGTACTTAAATACATTACAAAAACACTTCAGAGAGAATGTAATTCAATCTTCAGACACCTGTACACTGCAAAAAAAAATGCTTTTTTTAATTTAGTATTTTATTAGTTTCCAGTCCAAATATCTAAAAATTCTTAAAGGGATCCCCTGGTGTTGAGACTTGTATGGCTTAATATAACATAAATTATGTCTCTTACTGAAATATGTAGTAGAAGACCCATGAAAGGTCTACATTATTTAAAAAATCGATTTTATATTTGGACCATGGGCGGCGCCATTTTGTTTGCATTCTAGGTTGATGACGTAGAGTGGTTGCACTCCTCAATCAGCTGGCGTTACCCGTAGCTATTTTTACCACAACTCAACTCGAAAATTGATTCAGTGTTAAACAAAACATACATGTGCACACAAACTCACCTACACAAGTCACAAACAGATCGGCGGGCGCACACACACCTGACAGACTGCTCTGTCTCAATCGAGATGTTGGGCTGCTCAGTCTCCACGGCAGGGGCTGAATCTGAAATCGACCCCCTATACCCTGAAATAGGGCATTATTTGAAGGGACGGCCATTTGTAGTGTTGTCCGACACCAGTGGACATGTTCGAGTGCAGTCATTCAGTCTCACGCGCCGCAATAACGAGTGTACAGCCGATTTACACACAACAGATGTCCGAGACACACTCGTCTTCATTCACTCCTTCAAGTTGTATTAGTGAACTAAAGTAGGGAATGTCATTTGTGTCTTAAAGATAAAGGTTTAAAGATTGAGGTTTTAATTCACTGAGCTTGTGCTCAAACTTTAATGTATGAACCAACATCCCATCATCATCATCATCACCAAAACATCCTGCCTCTTCCTCATGCCCCCTATCCCATGGTGCTATACCTAGATAGTTCCCTCTGCTGGTCACACTAGGCATTACAGTTAATCTACTGCATATCAACAGTCTATCTATGATATCAACACAGGGATTGAGGGTTATGTATGCGCACACGCAGTGCGGGTGTGTGTATCCTCTTCGATCTGTTGGGGTGTGTGTGAGTCTGTGAGAGAGAAAGTTTGTGTGCACATGTATGTTTGAGTGTGTTTTTAAGTACAATTACAAAGCAATTATTTGGTTTTGTTTAACTCTGTTGCGTTGTGGTAAAAATAGCTACGGGTAGCGCCAGCTGATTGAGGAGTGCAACCATTCTACGTCATCAACCTAGAACGCAAACAAAATGGCGCCGCCCATGGTCCAAATATAAAATCGATTTTTAAAATAACGTAGATCTTTCATGGGTTTTCTACTACATAATTCAGTAAGAGACATCATTTATGTTATATTAAGCCATACAAGTCTCAACACCAGGGGATCCCTTTAAATCAAGATGCATTTACCAGATGAGTAAAACGACATGAGATATTTGTTCTAGTTTTCTGAGGAAAAAAATCTAAATGAAGAGAGTTTTTGCTTAAAACAAGCAAAATGATCTGCCAATGGGGTGAGGAAAATAATCTTATTTCTGATTAAAATATTGTTTCTTGTTTCCGTCCCAAACAGAAATAAGATTATTTTTCTCTCCCCATTGGCAGATCATTTTGCCTGTTTTAAGCAAAAACTCTCTTCATTTAGATTTTATTTTTAAGAAAACAAGAAAAAATATCTGATGTCGTTTTACTCATCTAGTAAATGCATCTTGATTTAAGAATTGTTAGATATTTAGACTGGAAACAAGACAAAATTACTGAGTAAGAAGAGCATTTTTTGCTGTGCAAACATAGGCCTATGTAGTGATGACGGCATCTCATCAGCCAATCATTATAAACCTTGTGTACAGGGAGTCTAGATTAAACTCTGCTAAATGTAGTCAGATTGGTCCACACATGAATGAGTTTCTGTCTTGGGTTGAAAGCGTGCCTGCTGAGTTCTCTCTGGTGTGTGTTTGTGACAGATATAACGGGGAATGGGATGCTGGGAGAGAGGCTCTGGATGACATCCTGTACCGAGCTGAGCTGGAGCTGTATTCTGAGCCGCTGCTGGTACGATTATAACACATGTGTGTGTGTGTGTGTGTGTGTGCGCATTACTCTTCTCTCTGCTGCTACTGAAGCTCTTCTGCCCGCTGTGCCTTTAGCTGGGCAATGCGATGAAGAGCTCTCTGCCCGGCAGCGCTCCGGCCGGATCTCAGGGGAAGAAGCTCCTGCAGGTGGAGGTGGAGTCCTCCATCAGACGCCTTTCCCACTGCGCTATCACAGCCGCATCCATCCGCAGACTGCGCTGGAAGAGAGAGGGTACGGCCACACACACACACACACACACACACCTGACTAACACCGTATACAGTCATTGGTTATTATCGCTGTGTGATTGACAGCTCCTGCGATAACCTGTCAGGTCCATATCTTGCAGTAAAGCCTCCGCCAAAACTGATTTACCAAAGAATCCACATGTTCAACTGGGACATTCACATTGTTGAGAATAAACAAGCCCATAGCATTAGGATATACATATTATTAAATCAAGATATATTTACTAGATAAGTAAAACGACATAAGATATTTTTTTTAGCTTAAAACAACGGACACAAGAAACAAGATTTCAGTCAGAAACGATTCTGCAGAGGCGGTCTCTCATCACACTTTCACCTCAGAATGTGACACAATTCAAAACATGTCGTTTTTTGTGCTTGGTTTCGGTAAAAGCTATTTTTGGACTTACGTTTTAAGTTCTGAGCTATATATTCCTATAGTATCATGACTTACATCAATCAATCAATCAATCAACTTTATTTATATAGCGCTTTTACAATCACGATTGTGTCAGAGCAGCTTCAGTGTTAAACAGGACAATACTGCAGCAGAATTAGATTTGGCTGTACAGTCGTTCTGGAGTAAACAGTGATGTTATCAGCTTATTTTAATTTATCATATAGCGACAATGTTGGCAGATCAGGATTATAGTTTATACAATTAAATAAGACCTAATTCATACATTTTATTTGTATATTTAGTTGAATAACTTTAATCATATTGTCAAAAGATGTTGTTCATGACCCCTATAATAATAAACCTCAGCTATGTATTCCTTATAGTGTGATCTTTGTGAAGGGTTTGCTCAGTTTCTGAGGTGCAGAACAGCAGTGGGTGGTCTCCTGATAGCAGTCCTGCTTGTGATGGAGGGACACACATGAGTTGTTTAGAGCACATCTTCTTGATTTACATACACATGTTCAGGGTTGTGTAGAGCAAAATCAGGACATTACGAATGGGGCAAATACTGGCATTTCAGAAGGGTGCAAAACCAGAACTCTTATTTTAAACTGGTTAGTTAGCTTATGGGATGTTTTTATTGTAGAGTAACCTTGTACCATATATACCCGAATATAAGACGCCCCCGAATATAAGACGACCCTGAATATAAGACGACCCCGAATATAAGACGACCCCCCATTTTCCAGACTTACTTTTGGGGAAAAAAGAGATTTTTGTAGAAAAAAATCTGGTTTTCAACAAAAAAAAATGTATTTGAAAATTCGACTGATAATTCATTGGCCTTTTTTAACACTATTCATTACAGGGCTCGGCATTAAGCATGTTCATGTGCGTCTCCTTCAGACGGTAAATCGCTCATTCATTCACTTGTCCGAGTAAAAAATGTGCTTGTCCGGAAAAAAGGTTTATTTTTAATTTTTTTGTGTTGTAATTGTAAATATAATTTATTCTGAAGCAATATTCTCACCAGTGTTCAATCAGCTTTGGCATATTGAAATCTGCATATTTGTGATATACCCCCCCCCCCCCAATCTAATATTACAGGTCCTTCTCAAAAAATTTGCATATTGTGATAATGTTAATTATTTTCCATAATGTAATGATAAAAATTAAACTTTCATGTATTTTAGATTCATTGCTCACCAACTGAAATATTTCAGGTCTTTTATTGTTTTAATACTGATGATTTTGGCAAACAGCTCATGAAAACCCAAAATTCCCTTCTCAAAAAATTAGCATATTTCATCCGACCAATAAAAGAGAAGTGTTTTTAATACAAAAAAAGTCAACCTTCCAATAATGATGTTCAGTTCTGCACTCAACACTTGGTGGGGAATCCTTTAGCAGAAATGACTGCTTCAGTGCGGCGTGGCATGGAGGCGATCAGCCTGTGGCACTGCTGAGGTGTTCTGGAGGCTTCGATAGCGGCCTTAAGCTGATCCAGAGTGTTGGGTCTTGGGTCTCTCAACTTTCTCTTCACAATATCCCGCAGATTCTCTATGGGGCTCAGGTCAGGAGAGTTGGCAGGCCAATGGAGCACAGTAATACCATGGTCAGTAAACCATTTACCAGTGGTTTTGGCACTGTGAGCAGGTGCCAGGTCGTGCTGAAAAACCAAATCTTCATCTCCATAAAGCTTTTCAGCAGATGGAAGCATGAAGTGCTCCAGAATCTCCTGATAGCGAGCTGCATTGACCCTGCCCTTGATAAAACACAGTGGACCAACACCAGCAGCTGACATGGCACCCCAAACCATCACTGACTGTGGGGACTTGACACTGGACTTCAGGCATTTGGGCATTTCCTTCTCCCCAGTCTTCCTCCAGACTCTGGCACCTTGATTTCCCAATGCCATGCAAAATTTGCTTTCATCCGAAAAATGTAGTTTGGCCCACTGAGCACCAGTCCAGTGCTGCTTCTCTGTAGCCCAGAAGTGTCTTGACCTGGGGAATGCGGCACCTGTAGCCCATTTCCTGCTCACGCCTGTGCACGGCGGCTCTGGATGTTTCTACTCCAGACTCAGTCCACTGCTTCCGCAGGTCCCCCAAGGTCTGGAATCGGTCCTTCTCCACAATCTTCCTCAGGGTCCGCTCACCTCTTCTCGTTGGGCAGCGTTTTTTGCCAAACTTTTTCCTTCCCACAGACTTCCCACTGAGGTGCCTTGATACAGCACTCTGGGAACAGCCTATTCGTTCAGAAATGTCTTTCTGTGTCTTCCCCTCTCGCTTGAGGGTGTCAATGATGGCCTTCTGGACAGCTCATTGTCTTTCTCAGTGTCTTGTGTTGTGATTTATCCTCGTGAGGCTGCACAAGCTCAACAGCGCCACCTTGTTATTGTCAGTTTAACAGATATGTGATTTTGTCTATATCGCGAATATAAGACAGCCTATTTTTAGGATACAAAACCTTGTCTTATATTCAGGTATATACGGTATATCTATAAATATCAAGGACATTTTTAATCCCCTTTAAGTGTCTGTTCATAACAATTTTCTACCTTATTTCTTACCCAAAGATGTGCTTTGAAGACTTACGTACGGCATACTGACATTAGCCCTACAACAAACTGACATTAGCCCTACGACATACTGACATTAGCCCTACGACATACTGACATTAGCCCTACGACATACTGACATTAGCCCTACGACATACTGACATAAGCCCTACAACATACTGACATCAGCCTACGGCATACTGACATTAGCCCTACGACATACTGACATTAGCCCTACAACATACTGACATAAGCCTACGGCATACTGACATTAGCCCTACGACATACTGACATTAGCCCTACGGCATACTGACATTAGCCCTACAACATACTGACATTAGCCCTACGGCATACTGACATTAGCCCTACGACATACTGACATTAGCCCTACAACATACTGACATTAGCCCTACGGCATACTGACATTAGCCCTACGATATACTGACATTAGCCCTATGACATACTGACATTAGTCCTATGACATACTGACATCAGCCCTACGATATACTGACATTAGCCCTTTGACATACTGACATTAGCTCTATGACATACTGACATTAGTCCTATGACATACTGACATTAGCCCTACGACATACTGACATAAGTCCTACGACATACTGACATTAGCCCTACAACATACTGACATTAGCCCTACGACATACTGACATTAGCCCTACAACATACTGACATTAGCCCTACGGCATACTGACATTAGCCCTACAACATACTGACATTAGCCCTACGGCATACTGACATTAGCCCTACGACATACTGACATTAGCCCTACGGCATACTGACATTAGCCCTACGACATACTGACATTAGCCCTATGACATACTGACATTAGTCCTATGACATACTGACATCAGCCCTACGACATACTGACATTAGTCCTACAACATACTGACATTAGCCCTTTGACATACTGACATTAGCCCTACAACATACTGACATTAGCCCTACGGAATACTGACATTAGCCCTACGACATACTGACATTAGTCCTACGACATACTGACATTAGTCCTACGACATACTGACATTAGCCCTATGACATACTGACATCAGCCCTACGACATACTGACATTAGTCCTACGACATACTGACATTAGCCCGTTGACATACTGACATTAGCTCTACGACATACTGACATTAGTCCTATGACATACTGACATTAGCCCTACGACATACTGACATTAGCCCTACGACATACTGACATTAGCCCTACAACATACTGACATTAGCCCTACGGCATACTGACATTAGCCCTACAACATACTGACATTAGCCCTACGGCATACTGACATTAGCCCTACGGCATACTGACATTAGCCCCACGACATACTGACATTAGCCCTACAACATACTGACATTAGCCCTACGGCATACTGACATTAGCCCTACGATATACTGACATTAGCCCTACGACATACTGACGTTATTCCTATGACATACTGACATCAGCCCTACGATATACTGACATTAGCCCTTTGACATACTGACATTAGCTCTACGACTTACTGACATTTGTCCTATGACATACTGACATTAGCCCTACGACATACTGACATAAGTCCTACGACATACTGACATTAGTCCTACGACATACTGACATTAGTCCTACGACATACTGACATTAGCTCTACGACATACTGACATTTGTCCTATGACATACTGACATTAGCCCTACGACATACTGACATTTGTCCTATGACATACTGACATCAGCCCTACGATATACTGACATTAGCCCTTTGACATACTGACATTAGCTCTACGACATACTGACATTTGTCCTATGACATACTGACATTAGCCTTACGACATACTGACATTAGTCCTACGACATACTGACATTAGTCCTATGACATACTGACATTAGCCCTACGACATACTGACATCAGCCCTACGATATACTGACATTAGCCCTACGGCATACTGACATTAGCCCTACAACATACTGACATAAGCCTACGGCATACTGACATTAGCCCTACAACATACTGACATTAGCCCTACAACATACTGACATTAGCCCTACGGCATACTGACATTAGCCCTACGACATACTGACATTAGCCCTACAACATACTGACATTAGCCCTACGGCATACTGACATTAGCCCTACGATATACTGACATTAGCCCTATGACATACTGACATTAGTCCTATGACATACTGACATCAGCCCTACGATATACTGACATTAGCCCTTTGACATACTGACATTAGCTCTATGACATACTGACATTAGTCCTATGACATACTGACATTAGGGTTAGGACATACTGACATAAGTCCTACGACATACTGACATTAGCCCTACAACATACTGACATTAGCCCTACGACATACTGACATTAGCCCTACAACATACTGACATTAGCCCTACGGCATACTGACATTAGCCCTACAACATACTGACATTAGCCCTACGGCATACTGACATTAGCCCTACGACATACTGACATTAGCCCTACGACATACTGACATTAGCCCTATGACATACTGACATTAGTCCTATGACATACTGACATCAGCCCTACGACATACTGACATTAGTCCTACAACATACTGACATTAGCCCTTTGACATACTGACATTAGCCCTACAACATACTGACATTAGCCCTACGGAATACTGACATTAGCCCTACGACATACTGACATTAGTCCTACGACATACTGACATTAGTCCTACGACATACTGACATTAGTCCTACGACATACTGACATTAGCCCGTTGACATACTGACATCAGCCCTACGACATACTGACATTAGTCCTACGACATACTGACATTAGCCCGTTGACATACTGACATTAGCTCTACGACATACTGACATTAGTCCTATGACATACTGACATTAGCCCTACGACATACTGACATTAGCCCTACGACATACTGACATTAGCCCTACAACATACTGACATTAGCCCTACGGCATACTGACATTAGCCCTACGGCATACTGACATTAGCCCTACGATATACTGACATTAGCCCTACGACATACTGACGTTATTCCTATGACATACTGACATCAGCCCTATGATATACTGACATTAGCCCTTTGACATACTGACATTAGCTCTACGACATACTGACATTTGTCCTATGACATACTGACATTAGCCCTACGACATACTGACATAAGTCCTACGACATACTGACATTAGTCCTACGACATACTGACATTAGTCCTACGACATACTGACATTAGCCCTACGACATACTGACATTAGCTCTACGACATACTGACATTTGTCCTATGACATACTGACATTAGCCCTACGACATACTGACATTTGTCCTATGACATACTGACATCAGCCCTACGATATACTGACATTAGCCCTACGACATACTGACATTAGCTCTACGACATACTGACATTTGTCCTATGACATACTGACATTAGCCCTACGACATACTGACATTAGTCCTACGACATACTGACATTAGTCCTACGACATACTGACATTAGCCCTACGACATACTGACATCAGCCCTACGATATACTGACATTAGCCCTACGACATACTGACATTAGCTCTACGACATACTGACATTAGCCCTACAACAGTGATGACTGATGCCTGTCGTGGGCATGGCCAACTGGGGTCAGATTGCCAGTGAACTGAAACCTTCTCCATTTGTAGATAATTTTACATGCAGAGGAATGGTCAAGTACATAGCTTGGCTTTAAATCCCTTTCCAGAGAACATGCATCATCAGTCTGCCTTCTGAAGGGCTCAGGCTGCTCTTTTGGTACTATGAGCATGAATGCATGTAACCAAACCAAACCATTTGTGTGTCTCACAAAGGAACGTTGAGACGTGTGTGTGTGTGTGTGTGTGTGTGTGTGTGTGTGTTAGAATCCTATTGAATAATCTTACCACAGCGAGCGGCTTTCTCTCCTGGCTAAATCCGTGCTGGAAAGTTAAAAGCATACAAAAACCTTTCGGTTCAAAGTTTTTTACATCAGGCAGAAAGAGTCAGAACAAGTCAGATGGACCTTTAGAAACACAGAGCCTGTTCTTGACATACCTCCACCCAATCCCTTCTCATTTGACAGAATACTGATCATCTCCACCTGCTCACTATTACTGCCCTTCTCATGGACAATATTCATACTCACTCTCCCCTTCCCATCATTGGCTTTCCTCAACATGAGTCTGCCTCTTCGTCTTCAGTGTGTTTCCTGTGATTGTAGAATTCATCCATTGTCCTGCAAGTTACTGTGCTGTTTCCCATCTTAGCCTTTGCGATTCTTTGTTTGTTGTTGGAATGAGGCTGGAGCAATGTATACAATACTCAATACAGAGTTTTGAACCGACTGGCGAGCTGTGTCTGGAAACCATCATCCTCGACTGTTTCCACCTCTCGAGTACCATCAGTTTGTGTGGCTTAGGAGCCCATGCAAGGGGATTCCTGGCATATATTTATGCATCTGAGAGACAGCGTTGGACATAGTCACAGCTCTGGGTTTACTGCGGCTTGTCCAATCATATCCTAGTGGAGTGTTTGTCTTATTAGTCATGGTGAGCTCCATTCAACAGTCCTCTTCAGGTTCCTCACCACTCAGAATGCCTTCTACCATCCCCACTGCCACTGTCTTTTGTTACAGATCCCCTTGTTGACTTGGAGTCGGCGGGGAACTTTATCTATCAGTTTCTCAGCAAGAGACTTTGATTCATTAATCTAAAAACCCCACTGTCCATTCAGTCTTTCATGGGAAAGCCCCTGGGTTCTTGACCCATCTAACACCAACCTTTGAGTAGAAAGCATGCAAAGAGAGCATTGTTTTCTTCATCCATCCGGAGTTCACTAGTTCGATCAGCCTAGGGATATCTTGGATACCTCCCAGCTTTCATGGAAAACCAGGGAAATCCTGAAGTGGAGTATTTCCTGTCACCATGTGTACTCCCTTTTGCGGCCAGAGCAGAAAGCCACGGAGGAGTATGTGAAGAAGGCTGTACATCAGTGGTACATTTGCCTATCCACTTCTCTGATGGCCTCAAGCTTCTTCCTTGTAGCCAAGAAATTCTGAATGATCCTCAGATAAAAGCTGGCAAACCCTAGGAACCTCTGCAGTTCCTTGGCTGTGTGGGGCTGAGCCCAGGACCTGACCACAAAATGGGAAGAACAGGGGCCTTCATCCTTGCTTTGTCTAACATGCACAACTGTCTAACTGAACAACAACCATTAACATAACCATCCTCTAGTACCTGCTGCCTTAGAGACGTAGAGGGGGGCAAGGGGTTCACCAAGCTCAATCTCTGTAGTCCCTACATTCTCATTCCCATCCATGAGGGTGATGAGTACATTTATTACACTTGCTGGGCACTACGGTCATCAGATCATTGGCCTTGCTAACTCTCCATCAGTGTTCCAGGGGTTTGTGAACTTGGTGTTTTGAGTTGATTATCTCTCTCAATTTGTTATTGTATACATTAATTATATTCTAGTTTTTTCTTGTCATCTGGAACACCTTAGCCATTTTTGGTCCTTTGGCATCTGCATGAAAAAGGCCCAAAAGTGCTCACTCCGCAAACTTCAGAGCAATTTCTAGGTTACATTATTGGCCCCAATGTTGTGCAGGTTGAGGTTGTTCCCACCCCAAAACCTACATTTCACTTGGCCCTTCCTCATCACCCACTAGAGTAACAAAGATTCATCCTGGATTCAATGTCTCACTCTTCAAACCACCTCCTTCTTCCACAGAACCAGGTGGTGATTGTGAACCCCGTCCTCCTTTGCTGATTGATGGAGATTCTCTCAATGCTGTCAAGTACAGTACATTTGAGACTCTTAGCACAGCAGAGGTTATCTCGAGTATCTCGAGAGGTGTGTGTGTGTGTGGGGGGGGGGGGTGCAGGGATGGCTCGATACCACAATTTTGGCTTCGGTACCGTACCACAATCTAATACCGAAGTACCGAAATTAAATCGATACACGGTCTGATATTAGCGCGGGTATATTGCACGAGTACACGCGAGTACAATTATGCAAGTTTGGAGTTTATTAAGCGGGAAATTACCACAAATGTTTATTAGTAAAGTAATCAGCAAAGCTTATCACATCAAATCAGTCATTTAAAAAAATTCCTGTGAGAAATAATTTCAGCAAAAATCTCTCAAAATTAGCAAATTTCTTCTGGTTTCAAAAGACATCTCACCTACACTAAAGCATTCTGCATTATCCGATTCAACATTTCATGTTCCTCTCGGGATGGATAACGGAAATCATTTGAACATGCAAGCGATTTTATAGCATTTCGTAATAAGAGTTACAGGAGATATGAGCTGATAACAACAACACACACACAAGCCTCTAACTTAAAGCTTGCACATTACAAATTAAGTTTCCTTAAACAATCAAATACACAGAATTATGTAAAAATGTCCATCTTTAGTGAGTATTCACATAAACACAGTCGGTTGTGTCTAACGCGAATGTAAATAATGCAATATATAGTACGCATAAAAATAAAATTTAGATGTAATGTCATTGGTTGAAACGAATGCTGCAGATTTTGTGATATTCGATCTTATGTTAGGCTATGTATGTGCGTTGATCAGTGTAAAAAGAAAATGAATGTCTAATTGAGATGGTTTGAATGATCCACTGACCTGTCGATCTCTTCAGAAGTCTTAAAGTCAGGATAGTGACAGATGCTTCTTGGCTAGGTTTGATGGTTCTTCATCAGTTTTATAAGCAAAGTCATTACAAACTTCACTTCTACTCCTCTCTTTGTTAATTCGTTGTGGGCATCTTGAGTGAGATTCAACTGCTTTATCCATTTTGTTCGTCTGTTGTTGTCACATTTGCGGGTTGTTTCGGGTCAGTTTGGGTAGAGCGCTGCCATCTAGCGGTGAACTTCGGAACAGCAGCATATACCGAAATGTGCCAAATCATGATATTGTACCATTTTAAATAAAATATATACGGGTATTTTTCCAGTAGCGGTATACTGCGCATCCCTAGGGGGGTGTTACTGCCACACCTTCCCCTGGTTCTCCCACCCCAATCCCTTCTCATTTGCCGGAAATCGGATCATCTTCACCTGATCACTATTACTTTTCTTGTCATGGACAATATTTATACTCACTCTTACCTTAACCTCATTGTCTTGTCTTGAGTTTGTAAAAAATCACTTCATTGTTTGCCTCCTAATGGTCTTCAGCTGTGTTTCCTGTGATCAATGGGACTGTGTTAGCATTCATGCATTTCCCGGCAAGTTCCTGCAGTTTCTCACCTTGGTCACTGTTAGTCTGTCGTGACAGTTAGTTCTGTAGTCGGTAGATAGATTATACACCTATTTTTTTTTTTTGTAAATCTGTTCAGATTTTTGAAGTCGAGTAGTGTATTCCAGCCTTAAATCTGATGGAGCTGCAGCTTGAAAGCTCTAGAACGAGTTAGTGATAGAAATGTTAGTCTCATAGTTATAATAATACAAATTCTGGGTAGATATCAGATCAGTGAATTGGCATTCTCAAGCAAACCTATAAAATGCAAAGACGTTTAATCTAAACTTCCATCATCTGTTCAGACTGCACATGAAAAGTTCTCAGGGATGGAACATGTGCCAGTGATGTCTGTGTCTGTGCTGCTTCTGTCTGTGTGTTCTTGTGTGGTTCACGGCACACTGTTGCACTCTGATTGTTTTCCGTGTTCCTGTTGGGCACAGACACTAAGAAGCACATTTCCCCCTGTTCTGTTACATCCCAGATTGTTTTGACTTCTCAAGTGATGCAGAATTCAGCCTCACCACCCGCCCCAGCCGACACGCCCCCTGGGATCCAGCGGCCAATCATGAGCCAGGAGGGAGGGGCTCTCTCACAGTCACACATGAGGGTAGGCGGGGGGTGGAGTCAGATCATGGAGGCGGGCTTTCCCCCTTAGACTCACTTCCTTTAGGGCACCTCAGCTTTCCTGGAATGTACCCCCCCAAAAAAACCTCAAAGTCATGCCAAGCCCTAGTAGGACTAACATGAGCGAAGCATCAGGCCATGGCATGGGGCCGTGAAGGCTGACGTTCATTGACATGTCTCCTACAAACACTAAGTGCAATTAAAACATTTATATAAAAGTTAGTAAAATGAATTCATCTACTCTTTCTCTTCATACATTATGTAAGAGCCAATTTCATAGATGAGAGATTATTTCAGTAGTTGATGAGAGGTTAAAATCGTCACTGGCCTCACAATTCAAATGAATATTTATTCAAAGGGTAAGGCTTAGATTATAAAATGATTCTCATTGCAGCACTAGGGGTTAAGGGTTAAATTCACATCTCCTACTAGAGAGTGGATAGGGTGATGACTAAAAAACAAACTGAAAAACTACATGAGATGTTTTGAGTGAATGGGATGATTGAAGTTTATTGAAACTAAAGGTTCAAAATTTAAATAAATAAATTTAACAAGGGAATTAGCAATATTAGCCTTAATAGTACTTATACAAATATTTTAAACTCTTCCTTAGGTTAGTATTATCTTAATATTAAGTGCAGAAATCGGTGTACTTATTAGTAAATGGAATCAATATACAGCCCTGGTTTATATCAGTGTCTTAATTTCACTTAGTGTTTTTTAAGAAACATTTTTTCACCAATTCAGGCTCAAACAGCCGACCTTATTCTGCTCTGCATTCAGCTGCATGGACACCAGATTCATCCCTGAGCTTGTCATTTCATCTGGACCATTTTCACTGGCTAAGCATGCTCAATGTGTCTGAATGTCTTGTGTCGAATTCTTTAAACTACATTTATCTGACTTAAGGTGCCTATGGTGGACTCTAACCACCTGTTCGTCTGGTGGACTTCAGCTAACCAGGGCGACGGCATCCAGCCCAAGACACTACCTCAACGCTTCAGAAGAGTGTGCTAGAGTCTTTAGCGCTTCCCTTCCTGAGCTGCCACATTACTCTTTGCCGTAATAAGGTTTACTAGCGTCCGGCCGTGTTGGACACAGCAGAGCAAATCGACACTCATTCATAACTGGATGATCATGTTCAAACATAACCAAGTTACTCAGGTTTAGCATGAGCTGAACAGTTTCTACAGTCTGATTGGTTACACTCTCATTCAAAAACTCTACCACATCTGTCAACTGATTAACACAAACACATTTAGATCACAATGTTGGTCATGTTAAACAAAAGATCTGTCACAATAACTCTGGAAAACAGTAGCGGTGTGCAATCAGCCATTTATATGAAACACATCACACCATCAATGTATTTCGGCATATTTGTGTAAAAGGTGCAGATTTACAGATAGATTATATTGCCAGAAGTATTGGGGGACCCCTCTAAATCACTGAGATCAGTTCGATCTCTTCATGGCCACAGGTGTATAACTCCAGCTCTCGGCCTGCAGACGCTTCTACACACATTAGTGAAAGAATGGGTCGCTCTCAGGAGAAAAAGTAAAAATAAAAAAAATCTCTGTGAAATCTCTGCCTACTCATTGTGTAGTTCAGTCATTGCTGGGTAGATTACTTACAAATTGTGGTCAGTTGCTGATTTATGTACTTCATTTTTGGAATCTGATTATGTAATCCAGATAACATGTAATCAGTTTCTACTCAGCACTGTTGACAGCAATGGCAAAGAGTTCATTTTGATTCTTGCATGCATTTATTTCCCTTTGCTGCTGCTCCAGAGGATCTCATTTTGCCACCTCAGAAAGTTCCCTTCAGTGTAACAGCCTTCATTTCTGTTTGCATCCCACCTGTAGTCAGACCTGCATCTCTGCTGTCATGTTCAGTGAGTGAGAGAACACAGATGGGTCTTGTTCCCTGGGTCAGAGCGCACTCATGTGAAGACTGGGTCCTCAAACCCACGCCTCGACACCTTTAGGCATTTTCCCCAAACACGCTTCTACCAGTGCCACAGTTCAGATGATGAACACCTAACACTAACATCATGTGTCTGTGGTTCGAGAGCTAATGTTCTGGCTGTTTGTTGATCAGGAAACGACATGCCTGATGTGGATCAACTTTGTTGATCAGTTGCACTCCTGAGAGTGATCAGGGAGCATGTTTAGTCACATGTGCATGTCCCCCGTCCTTCCAAATGCTTGAGCAAGAGAGTTCAGTCATTTAATGGTTGAAGCTATTAATGAAATCAAACAATCTTAAAGATCAGTTCTCACAACTCGCATAATTATGTCGAGAATCTTCCTCTTCTGGTACTTCTTGTCGGCAGGTCGGTTTTAAGACACATTTTAAAGAAGGCCGATCAAAAAAGAAATTTGACATTTCACATTCATTCTTTTGTCTTTATGATTTCTCTCTGTCTGATGTTTAGATCCAGACCAGTTTAGCCGAGAGGAAGAGTCCTTCACCCTGAATGAGCCAGATGAGGGCTTCTCGTCCGGAGCGTCCAATAGCAGCCAGCCTAGCGCGGTCCGCAGGAACACAGTTCTGGGTGTGGCGGGCCGAGGGAGCAGCTGCAAGAAGAGCCGCCTGTCGTCGGAGAAGCCCTCGGACACCCGGAGGAAGGCCCAGCCGAGTCCATCCGCAGTGAGCACCTCGTGCACGGCCCTCGACCGCAGGCCAGCCAGGCCTGGGCCTGAAGCGAGCTCGACGGCTGGGGCTGAAGCCCGCAGATACTCCAAGCTCAGCCTGCAGGACCAACATCTGCCAGAGACTGAGCTGTGTTCCCCGAAACAGCCCCGCTCGCCCAGCTTCAACATGCAGATCATCTCACAGGTGTAGACCTGCCCTCCACCTCACTTCACAATACAAGCATTTACCCGGAAAATGGGAAGTGTTATTATTCCTCAGCCTCACGTCATTCCATACCTGTATTGTTTTCTTTATTTCCAAGAAACATAAAAGGGGTCCAAATTAGGAATGTGGTTGGCCATTCATGTCGCATGAAACATGACCTGAGAGTTGTGTATCAGAAGTGGCTTACATCTGGGGCTGTTCCTCACTCAAAGCTGCAAAACACCGCTCACAAACTACACCTCACTGCAAAAAATGCTCTTCTTATTTAGTCTTTTCTTCTTGTTTCCAGTCCAAATATCTAAAAATTCTTACATCAAGATTTATTTACTAGATCAGTAAAATGACATAAGATATTTTTGCTTGTTTTCTTAAAAATAAAATCTAAATGAAGAGAGTTTTTGCTTAAAACAGGCAAAATGATCTGCCAATGGGGTGAGAAAAATAATCTGATTTCTGATTGGGACGGAAGAAAGAAACAAGATTTTAATCAGAAATCAGATTATTTTTCTCACCCCATTGGCAGATCATTTTGCCTGTTTTAAGCAAAAACTCACTTTATTTAGATTTTATTTTTAAGAAAACAAGAAAAAAATCTTGTCGTTTTACTGATCTAGTAAATGCATCTTGATTTAAGAATTTTTAGATATTTAGACTGGAAACGAGACAAAATTACTGAGTAAGAAGAGCATTTTTTGCAGTGCTGTAGTGGGAAAAGTCCTAGTTTCGGGTAGGAACTTTTAGCTGGGACACCCCCTCAGGTCAGAGTTGAGACTGGGAAACTTGGAGGAAGCACATCATCCCCGATTCATTCCCAGCTCTGACATCCCTCCTCCGAGGTAAATGGGGCACCGGACAGATTTGAGCGTTCCAGACCGACGTGCACAAGAGGAGCAGGAAGCGTGAATCCTGAGATGACAATCAGCAATAAATCAACCATAATCATATTCATTTAAAGGTTTAGTGCAGTCTCTAATGCGTTCCTCTTATTTGGATCATATTTTTAATAACTATACTTTCCATAAAATTATCTTCCAAAGAATGTTTGTTTATGATGCACACCTGTTTTTGTTTAGTTTTTATGATTGCTTGATTTATTCATTAGTTTATGCCATTGAGTGCACATGGCCTATCCAGGTGTTGGCTGATCTCCAGAGTATTTTGACCCAAATCAGAGAATGTTTCAAATGTTTCCATACCTGTAAATAACATATAGATAATGATATTTCATGTTTAACTGTTTGTGAATACTGTAAAATACTGATCATTCAGTTAGAAGACGGGTTAGTGTTGTATTTCAAAGACACTTTTATTCAAAACCATTCCTGAAAAGTTTCAGTGCTGTTCGTAACTTAGGAGTCCATGATCCGCGGGGGTCCAGCATTACCAGCATCACACAATCACATCAGAGATGGTCTGCAGGTCAGGCTGAACATGGGACTGAACCCGGGAAATCTGTGGCCACACGGGGGATTCAGACGTGACCGTTGCTTATAGATGGCCGCATATGATTAAAGATCAGTGTGGGTGTGTGTGTGTGGGTGTGTGTGTTACAGCTTGTGTGTTTAGATCTGAATCTAAGGCTCATGTAGAATCACTCGAGAGAGAGAAGAACCCAAATAAAGATGGCCTGTGCTGCTGTTGTGTGTGTGTGTGTGTGTGTGTGTGTGTGTGTGTGTGTGTGTGTGTGTGTGTGTGTGTGTGTGTGTGTATAAGATCAATGCTGTGTGTGTTTCAGCATAAATGTGGATCTGTATCATGTAATCATCTGATAGTTTTAGGCTTCACATTGCCATTCATGGTGAGGGAGAATTTCTCTGTTGTTTTTCTCAGTTTCTTGTATCTTTTACACACACGTTACTGTAATGTGTCTGTTGATGTCAGCGTGACTTGTGTCTTATTCGATAGATGCGTCTTCGGTGTGTATAGTGATTGTTGTAATCAAAGCTCCCAACACTGAGTTCCCACTTCACACACTGACGCTAATAAAGAACATGTGGGATTAAACTGAATAAAGTCATGTGTCAGTGATAACTGTGTGACGAGTGTTATTGTGATTAAATGATCTTGAAATTCAGTGCCTTTGCCATTACTGCATACATTTGCACCTTAATCTTTGAGACAAACAGAGCCCTTCTTGGTCATTAGTCCACTCAGGTAATGACATAAGAAGTGCTGATTTGTGCTGATTCATTTGATTCAAATGGATTCATTTTGATATGTCCTCATAAACCACATTTATAGTGTTATACCAGTGTAATACCCATGTAGTTATACAAATTTGTGTCCTCATAAACCACATAAACAGGCTCTCACACACACACACACACAGAGACCCTGAGCTTCAGACCCTGAGCTTCAGACCATGAGTTTCAGACCCTGAGCTTCAGACCATCAGCTTTAGATCATGAGTTTCAGACCCTGAGCTTCAGACCATCAGCTTCAGACCATCAGCTTTAGATCATGAGTTTCAGACCCTGAGCTTCATATCATGAGCTTCATATCATGAGCTTCAGACCATGAGTTTCAGACCCTGAGCTTCAGACCATGAGTTTCAGACCCTGAGTTTCAGACCCTGAGCTTCAGACCATGAGTTTCAGACCCTGAGCTTCAGACCATCAGCTTTAGATCATGAGTTTCAGACCCTGAGCTTCATATCATGAGCTTCAGACCCTGAGCTTCATATCATGAGCTTCAGACCATGAGTTTCAGACCCTGAGCTTCAGACCATGAGTTTCAGACCCTGAGCTTCAGACCATGAGTTTCAGACCCTGAGCTTCAGACCATGAGTTTCAGACCCTGAGCTTCAGACCATGAGTTTCAGACCCTGAGCTTCAGACCATCAGCTTTAGATCATGAGTTTCAGACCCTGAGCTTCAGACCATGAGTTTCAGACCCTGAGCTTCAGACCCTGAGCTTCACACCATGAGCTTCACACCATGAGCTTCAGACCCTGAGCTTCGGACCCTGAGCTTCAGACCCTGAGCTTCACCCCATGAGCTTCAGACCCTGAGCTTCACCCCATGAGCTTCAGACCCTGAGCTTCAGACCCTGAGCTTCACCCCATGAGCTTCAGACCCTGAGCTTCAGACCCTGAGCTTCAGACCATGAGTTTCAGACCCTGAGCTTCAGACCCTGAGCTTCAGATCATAAGTTTCAGACCCTGAGCTTCAGACCATCAGCTTTAGATCATGAGCTTCAGACCCTGAGCTTCAGATCATAAGTTTCAGACCCTGAGCTTCAGACCCTGAGCTTCACACCATGAGCTTCAGACCCTGAGCTTCACACCATGAGCTTCACACCATGAGCTTCAGGCCCTGAGCTTCAGGCCCTGAGCTTCACACCATGACTCAGAAATGACGGGAAGCTTCACAACATCGCTTCAGTCGCGTCTCAATCCATATGCAGGTATGAAGTAAACCACAAAACCGTTTGTTTTTGTGGAAGCCCAAAGACCAATAGCATGAAGTTTATCTAAAAGCAAATAACGATCAACCAAATCAAAAGCTTTAGTTAAATCAGGAAAAGCAGCACCTGTGAGTTTGCCGTTATCTGAAGCTGAGAACACATCATTAGTAAACTTAGGATATATATATATATATATATATATATATATATATATATATATATATATATATATATATATATATATATATATATATTAATGTGTGATATATTCCTGAGTTTATCATCATTACTCCAGTCTTCAGCGTCACATGATCCTTCACTAATCATTCTCATATGAGGATTTGATGCCAAAACAAGGTTGCTCCCAGTAAATCAGCCAGTAGGGCCCATACACCCGAGGCCGTGACCTGCTCCCATCAGAGCCAACATGGGCTCTGCTGGTCAAGCAACCAAGCTTAGCAAAACGCCAGCCCACCAATTATCTGCATATTTGGGGGGGTTTCTGGTGGCTGTCCTCTGCTTCTTGCATTTTTGGGGGGTACTCTGGGTTCGGGCGAAATTCCGAGCCCGGCGCCCTCCCCCGGACAGCACGCCAAATACGCATAATCTTTACTCTATTTAATTTGATGTAAGTGTGAACTAGTGAAGTTTTTATTAACAAAATGTCGGGAGGAGCACATGCAGATAATTAAACCTGACTAAACACAAGCGGAGCACGCTCATAATAATTAAACCTAATTAAACACAAGTGGAGCACATCAAGCTAATCAACGATAAGAGGGGTGTATAAATACAGCTGATTTACCTTCTTTCGTTGACCATTTTCATTTTAGCATCCCTCCACCACCCCAGCTCCTCACTTGATTCTAACAAACTCTTATTAGATGTCAACTCAATCTATACTCGAACTCGAAATTCCGAGCCCGGCGCCCTCCCCCGGACAGCACGCCAAATACGCATAATCTTTACTCTATTTAATTTGATGTAAGTGTGAACTAGTGAAAAGGTTTTAATGTTGTTTCACTTGTTTGAGACCAACACGAGATTTCACTGCTTTACTGGAGTTATTGTATTTTTAATAACATAAATGCAGCCTTGATGAGTAGATGACTTCTTTATAAACATTACTTTGATTAGTAATGTGTGTATTATTAGTATTATTATTAATAATAATACATTTAATTTATAACACAGTTTTCATTCCCAAGAATCTCAAAGTGCAACAATGGAAAAAAAATTACAAAAATGAATACAAAGTAAAAATAAAGAAAATTACAAACAATCCACACATACAGGCTTTCTGAACAGAAGTCTTCAGTTATTAAATGTGCTGATATATGTAGAAATAATAATTACGGGTTACAGAAATGTATATATTTTAATAAAGTGAGGGAAAGTGTTTCCTTTTCACAGACATCATAATCCACAGAAAGAACAGCCTCTGCTTTAAAACACACACCACACACACACACACACACACACACACAGCTTTATTCCTGCACTTTTATTAACATCTGAAGGTAGGTAAGATTCGTAAAAGAACATTATGAACAAAAAAGCTGATAAAAGCATTCCCCCAAACACTCCAGCCTCTTCTTCTTCTGTTGTGCTCAGAGGGTTCAGCAGATGCCGTCCCAGCGCCCCCTGCTGTATGACAGTGGACACACTCCAGGGTTATTCCACTACACACACAGGAATAAACACACACACAGCTGCTGCTTCCTGACACGAGTGCTGAGCGGAGGCGACCTCAGCCAATCAGAGCAGCGGGTGGGCGGAGTCTCACATTTAAACATTATTACTAAAGGCACTGAAATAAACATTATTATTAAAGGCACCGAAAAAACCTTTATCCCACAATAACCCGAGTTATCCACTGGTGCCTTAAAGACGGCCTCATGATGGTAAAGTCACATGACACGCTTTACATTTATGCATTTAGCAGACAATATGAGCTGAACATGAGCAGTTATTAACTCTAAACGGAGGAGTGAAGCAGACGTAATCTGAGCAGTGTGAGAGTTAAAGCTGCTCACACACAGACATCACGACACAACTATAATAATAATAACGATTCTATGAGAATCATAAAGAGTCTGCATGCAGCGGTGTGTGTGTGTGAGTGTATGTGTGTGTGTGTGTGTGTATGTATTAATGGGTAGGTTTTGGGGCATGTGTGTGTGTGTATTGATGGGTAGGTTTTGGGGCGTGTGTGTGTGTGAGTGTATGTGTGTGTGTGTGTGTGTGTGTGTGTATGTATTGATGGGTAGGTTTTGGGGCATGTGTGTGTGTGTATCGATGGGTAGGTATAAGGTAGGGCTGCATGATAAATCGCATTTTACATGAAAACATGCGGCTTCTGGTGATTCTGAAATGGCGACGGCTGCGATGATGATCTTCATGTGCAGTGTGTCCGTGCGGACGGCTCTGAGATCAGCAGTCAATGCTGCTCCGTCTAAAAAGCACTGCGAGTTTGAGTCGCTTATATCATCATCTGAAAAAGCAACACGCGTCAAACATCGCCCCAAACATGAGAAGCCTTTAGTCGCGTTTAATCGGATTATTCAGCTCAGCGATAGTATGATGTTCATAGCGATAGGGAGTTCTGTGAATGATGGGCTATTGTACTTCTGCGGAAACATTATCATGCAACCCTAGTTTGGGGCCAGTGTGTGTGTGGTGGGTAGGTTTAACAGTGTGTGTGTGTGTGTGGCTGCAGTCCTCCTCCATGGAGCTGAAGCCCGAGTCTCCGCTGCTGTGCCGGCTGGCTCCGCTGCCGTCCTGCTCCTCAGAGCCGGAGCTCGTGGCCTTATTATCCGTCTCTGAGCCAATCAGAGCCACAGACTCACAGGCGGAGGACTGAGGGGGGGGCAGGAGCTGAGGCGGCGTCTCCGGGTCACATGACCACAGCTTGGGGGGGGGGGAGAGAGAGAGAGAGAGAGAGAGAGAGAGAGAGAGAGAGTTAACACACTTTATTTATATCATTACAACATCAGCAAAACATCCAATTACACATTATCAAAACCACAAAAACAAGAAATGTGTGCAACAACCCAGACTTATTGTCACATGGGAGTAATGACCAACATTTCTTCTTCAACTGCACAGATAGCTCCATTAAAACACCATTTACACAAAACACTTCCTAAATCCCTCATCAGTTTATAGAATAACCCTCACTTTCACCAACAACGGACAATCACTTGAAATATTAGAATTAATTACGCTCACAATCCGTTCACAGCAACTGCGGCGTGCAGAACTCTCTGCTGAACGTCACCCGTGCGTTTCTCGATCGGTGGTTTACCCAGAACTCTCCGCTAAACGTCACCCGTGCGTTTCTCGATCGGTGGTTTATCCAGAACTCTCCGCTGAACGTCACCCGTGCGTTTCTCCATCGGTGGTTTATCCAGAACTCTCTGCTGAACGTCACCCGTGCGTTTCTCGATCGGTGGTTTATCCAGAACTCTCCGCTGAACGTCACCCGTGCGTTTCTCGATCGGTGGTTTATCCAGAACTCTCCGCTGAACGTCACCCGTGCGTTTCTCGATCGGTGGTTTATCCAGAACTCTCCGCTGAACGTCACCCGTGCGTTTCTCGATCGGTGGTTTATCCAGAACTCTCCGCTAAACGTCACCCGTGCGTTTCTCGATCGGTGGTTTATCCAGAACTCTCCGCTGAACGTCACCCGTGCGTTTCTCCATCGGTGGTTTATCCAGAACTCTCTGCTGAACGTCACCCGTGCGTTTCTCGATCGGTGGTTTACGCAGAACTCTCCGCTGAACGTCACCCGTGCGTTTCTCGATCGGTGGTTTATCCAGAACTCTCCGCTGAACGTCACCCGTGCGTTTCTCGATCGGTGGTTTATCCAGAACTCTCCGCTAAACGTCACCCGTGCGTTTCTCGATCGGTGGTTTATCCAGAACTCTCCGCTGAACGTCACCCGTGCGTTTCTCGATCGGTGGTTTATCCAGAACTCTCCGCTGAACGTCACCTGTGCGTTTCTCGATCGGTGGTTTATCCAGAACTCTCCGCTGAACGTCACCCGTGCGTTTCTCGATCGGTGGTTTATCCAGAACTCTCCGCTGAACGTCACCCGTGCGTTTCTCGATCGGTGGTTTATCCAGAACTCTCCGCTGAACGTCACCCGTGCGTTTCTGGATCTGTGGTTTATCCAGAACTCTCCGCTGAACGTCACCCGTGCGTTTCTCGATCGGTGGTTTACGCAGAACTCTCCGCTAAACGTCACCCGTGCGTTTCTCGATCGGTGGTTTATCCAGAACTCTCCGCTGAACGTCACCTGTGCGTTTCTCGATCGGTGGTTTATCCAGAACTCTCCGCTGAACGTCACCCGTGCGTTTCTGGATCTGTGGTTTATCCAGAACTCTCCGCTGAACGTCACCCGTGCGTTTCTCGATCGGTGGTTTATCCAGAACTCTCCGCTGAACGTCACCCGTGCGTTTCTCGATCGGTGGTTTACGCAGAACTCTCCGCTAAACGTCACCCGTGCGTTTCTCGATCGGTGGTTTATCCAGAACTCTCCGCTGAACGTCACCTGTGCGTTTCTCGATCGGTGGTTTATCCAGAACTCTCCGCTGAACGTCACCCGTGCGTTTCTCGATCGGTGGTTTATCCAGAACTCTCCGCTGAACGTCACCCGTGCGTTTCTCGATCGGTGGTTTATCCAGAACTCTCCGCTGAACGTCACCCGTGCGTTTCTCGATCGGTGGTTTATCCAGAACTCTCCGCTGAACGTCACCCGTGCGTTTCTCGATCGGTGGTTTATCCAGAACTCTCCGCTGAACGTCACCCGTGCGTTTCTCGATCGGTGGTTTACCCAGAACTCTCCGCTGAACGTCACCCGTGCGTTTCTCGATCGGTGGTTTACCCAGAACTCTCCGCTGAACGTCACCTGTGCGTTTCTCGATCGGTGGTTTACCCAGAACTCTCCGCTGAACGTCACCCGTGCGTTTCTCGATCGGTGGTTTATCCAGAACTCTCCGCTGAACGTCACCCGTGCGTTTCTCGATCGGTGGTTTACCCAGAACTCTCCGCTGAACGTCACCCGTGCGTTTCTCGATCGGTGGTTTATCCAGAACTCTCCGCTGAACGTCACCCGTGCGTTTCTCGATCGGTGGTTTATCCAGAACTCTCCGCTGAACGTCACCCGTGCGTTTCTCGATCGGTGGTTTATCCAGAACTCTCCGCTGAACGTCACCCGTGCGTTTCTCGATCGGTGGTTTATCCAGAACTCTCAGCTGAACGTCACCCGTGCGTTTCTCGATCGGTGGTTTATCCAGAACTCTCCGCTGAACGTCACCCGTGCGTTTCTCGATCGGTGGTTTATCCAGAACTCTCCGCTGAACGTCACCCGTGCGTTTCTCGATCGGTGGTTTATCCAGAACTCTCCGCTGAACGCCACCCGTGCGTTTCTCGATCGGTGGTTTATCCAGAACTCTCCGCTGAACGTCACCCGTGCGTTTCTCGATCGGTGGTTTATCCAGAACTCTCCGCTGAACGTCACCCGTGCGTTTCTCGATCGGTGGTTTATCCAGAACTCTCCGCTGAACGTCACCCGTGCGTTTCTCGATCGGTGGTTTATCCAGAACTCTCCGCTGAACGCCACCCGTGCGTTTCTCGATCGGTGGTTTATCCAGAACTCTCCGCTGAACGTCACCCGTGCGTTTCTCGATCGGTGGTTTATCCAGAAATCTCCGCTGAACGTCACCCGTGCGTTTCTCGATCGGTGGTTTATCCAGAACTCTCCGCTGAACGTCACCCGTGCGTTTCTCGATCGGTGGTTTATCCAGAACTCTCCGCTGAACATCACCCGTGCGTTTCTCGATCGGTGGTTTATCCAGAACTCTCCGCTGAACGTCACCCGTGCGTTTCTCGATCGGTGGTTTATCCAGAACTCTCCGCTGAACGTCACCCGTGCGTTTCTCGATCGGTGGTTTATCCAGAACTCTCCGCTGAACGTCACCCGTGCGTTTCTCGATCGGTGGTTTATCCAGAACTCTCCGCTGAACGCCACCCGTGCGTTTCTCGATCGGTGGTTTATCCAGAACTCTCCGCTGAACGTCACCCGTGCGTTTCTCGATCGGTGGTTTATCCAGAAATCTCCGCTGAACGTCACCCGTGCGTTTCTCGATCGGTGGTTTATCCAGAACTCTCCGCTGAACGTCACCCGTGCGTTTCTCGATCGGTGGTTTATCCAGAACTCTCCGCTGAACGCCACCCGTGCGTTTCTCGATCGGTGGTTTATCCAGAACTCTCCGCTGAACGTCACCTGTGCGTTTCTCGATCGGTGGTTTATCCAGAACTCTCCGCTGAACGTCACCCGTGCGTTTCTCGATCGGTGGTTTATCCAGAACTCTCCGCTGAACGTCACCCGTGCGTTTCTCGATCGGTGGTTTATCCAGAACTCTCCGCTGAACGTCACCCGTGCGTTTCTCGATCGGTGGTTTATCCAGAACTCTCCGCTGAACGTCACCCGTGCGTTTCTCGATCGGTGGTTTACCCAGAACTCTCCGCTGAACGTCACCCGTGCGTTTCTCGATCGGTGGTTTATCCAGAACTCTCCGCTGAACGTCACCCGTGCGTTTCTCGATCGGTGGTTTATCCAGAACTCTCCGCTGAACGTCACCCGTGCGTTTCTCGATCGGTGGTTTATCCAGAACTCTCCGCTGAACGTCACCCGTGCGTTTCTCCATCGGTGGTTTATCCAGAACTCTCCGCTGAACGTCACCCGTGCGTTTCTCGATCGGTGGTTTATCCAGAACTCTCCGCTGAACGTCACCCGTGCGTTTCTCGATCGGTGGTTTATCCAGAACTCTCCGCTGAACGTCACCCGTGCGTTTCTCGATCGGTGGTTTATCCAGAACTCTCCGCTGAACGTCACCCGTGCGTTTCTCGATCGGTGGTTTATCCAGAACTCTCCGCTGAACGTCACCCGTGCGTTTCTGGATCTGTGGTTTATCCAGAACTCTCCGCTGAACGTCACCCGTGCGTTTCTCGATCGGTGGTTTATCCAGAACTCTCCGCTGAACGTCACCCGTGCGTTTCTCGATCGGTGGTTTATCCAGAACTCTCCGCTGAACGTCACCTGTGCGTTTCTCGATCGGTGGTTTATCCAGAACTCTCCGCTGAACGTCACCCGTGCGTTTCTCGATCGGTGGTTTATCCAGAACTCTCCGCTGAACGTCACCCGTGCGTTTCTCGATCGGTGGTTTATCCAGAACTCTCCGCTGAACGTCACCCGTGCGTTTCTCGATCGGTGGTTTATCCAGAACTCTCCGCTGAACGTCACCCGTGCGTTTCTCGATCGGTGGTTTATCCAGAACTCTCCGCTGAACGTCACCCGTGCGTTTCTCGATCGGTGGTTTACCCAGAACTCTCCGCTGAACGTCACCCGTGCGTTTCTCGATCGGTGGTTTATCCAGAACTCTCCGCTGAACGTCACCCGTGCGTTTCTCGATCGGTGGTTTACCCAGAACTCTCCGCTGAACGTCACCCGTGCGTTTCTCGATCGGTGGTTTATCCAGAACTCTCCGCTGAACGTCACCCGTGCGTTTCTCGATCGGTGGTTTACCCAGAACTCTCCGCTGAACGTCACCCGTGCGTTTCTCGATCGGTGGTTTATCCAGAACTCTCCGCTGAACGTCACCCGTGCGTTTCTCGATCGGTGGTTTACCCAGAACTCTCCGCTGAACGTCACCCGTGCGTTTCTCGATCGGTGGTTTACGCAGAACTCTCCGCTGAACGTCACCCGTGCGTTTCTCGATCGGTGGTTTACCCAGAACTCTCCGCTGAACGTCACCCGTGCGTTTCTCGATCGGTGGTTTATCCAGAACTCTCCGCTGAACGTCACCCGTGCGTTTCTGGATCTGTGGTTTATCCAGAACTCTCCGCTGAACGTCACCCGTGCGTTTCTCGATCGGTGGTTTATCCAGAACTCTCCGCTGAACGTCACCCGTGCGTTTCTCGATCGGTGGTTTATCCAGAACTCTCCGCTGAACGTCACCCGTGCGTTTCTCGATCGGTGGTTTATCCAGAACTCTCCGCTGAACGTCACCCGTGCGTTTCTCGATCGGTGGTTTATCCAGAACTCTCCGCTAAACGTCACCCGTGCGTTTCTCGATCGGTGGTTTATCCAGAACTCTCCGCTGAACGTCACCCGTGCGTTTCTCGATCGGTGGTTTATCCAGAACTCTCCGCTGAACGTCACCCGTGCGTTTCTCGATCGGTGGTTTACCCAGAACTCTCCGCTGAACGTCACCCGTGCGTTTCTCGATCGGTGGTTTACCCAGAACTCTCCGCTGAACGTCACCCGTGCGTTTCTCGATCGGTGGTTTATCCAGAACTCTCCGCTGAACGTCACCCGTGCGTTTCTCGATCGGTGGTTTATCCAGAACTCTCCGCTGAACGCCACCCGTGCGTTTCTCGATCGGTGGTTTATCCAGAACTCTCCGCTGAACGTCACCCGTGCGTTTCTCGATCGGTGGTTTATCCAGAACTCTCCGCTGAACGTCACCCGTGCGTTTCTCGATCGGTGGTTTATCCAGAACTCTCCGCTGAACGTCACCCGTGCGTTTCTCGATCGGTGGTTTATCCAGAAATCTCCGCTGAACGCCACCCGTGCGTTTCTCGATCGGTGGTTTATCCAGAACTCTCCGCTGAACGTCACCCGTGCATTTCTCGATCGGTGGTTTATCCAGGACTCTCCGCTGAACGTCACCCGTGCGTTTCTCGATCGGTGGTTTACCCAGAACTCTCCGCTGAACGTCACCCGTGCGTTTCTCGATCGGTGGTTTACGCAGAACTCTCCGCTGAACGTCACCCGTGCGTTTCTCGATCGGTGGTTTATCCAGAACTCTCCGCTGAACGTCACCCGTGCGTTTCTCGATCGGTGGTTTATCCAGAACTCTCCGCTGAACGTCACCCGTGCGTTTCTCGATCGGTGGTTTATCCAGAACTCTCCGCTGAACGTCACCCGTGCGTTTCTCGATCGGTGGTTTATCCAGAACTCTCCGCTGAACGTCACCTGTGCGTTTCTCGATCGGTGGTTTACCCAGAACTCTCCGCTGAACGTCACCCGTGCGTTTCTCGATCGGTGGTTTATCCAGAACTCTCCACTGAACGTCACCCGTGAGTTTCTCCCTCCACAGTGTATCACTGCGTTCTTTTAATTTAGCTTTATTTAAAACTTTTACAAGACATTTAAACAAAACTTTACGCTGAACATCCTGCAAACTTAACTCTTGTAGCCCCTCAGGTTCAGAAAGGGTCCTGACAGTCCTCTGAGATTGGGACTAGAAGAAATGCTTGGAAATGGATCCGTATTATCAGGAACCAGTTTCCCATTAACAAATTCAGTTAACAGATTATTTTTTTCCAATGTGAGTTTCTGACGCATCACTCCACACACAACTAGATGCTGTCTGGGACACCAATGGCTTTTTATTTAGTGCATTTGCTTAAAGTTTGCTTATTTCCTGACCAATGATTTGTGATTAAGAGTCAAAAGCGTTAGTGTTGTGTTAAGCTGTTTTTGCCCAGGAGTGTAGAAGTTATTCAGACAAGTCTGTCCTCTACAGGTATGCACATTCCCTGCACTGCTATCGTTTGAAAGCTGTTGTTAGACTGCTTCACTGAGAGCAGGAAATCTATTTAATTTTTAGAATTTTTTGATGAGCAGAAAGTCTTTAGTAAGATTATACGAGTTCTTGAGCTCGCCAGGTGTAACTGGAAGTGGTTATACTCGCACCCGTTTGAGCGGAAACCCCACGGCTGTCACCGCTCTTGGATTCAGCTCAGAGCTCACCACTAAACCACATGCCATCAGAATCCTCACGCAACGAGCACTATAACACTCTGAGAATCACCAGAGGAACAGCTCTCAGCACAATATCTCTGACAGAAACATTACTTCCAGCCAATCACAATGATCCTGCTTTAAAGAACACAAAACTGCAGCACACTTATAACAGTGATCATCTTTTTATCATTTATCCTGGGTGACGGCGAGAAAGGCAGGGACAATTAGCTATCTGCGTGATTTGTATTATCTTCAAACTGTACATTTCTAACAGTCACTTCTGATGCTCTCTCTAAATTGCAAAGTAGACACATGCATATGTAACATGAAAAGCACTATAAAAATAAATGTGAATTGAAAATGAAATTTTACCACTGTCCATGGCAACATACATTTATGTCTGTCACCAACTGTGACAACCCCGACCTACACAAACCACTGAGCCACTGCCACCCCATATAGACGACCCCTAAAGATGTCCCATATAGACGACCCCTAAAGATGTCCCATATAGACGACGCCTAAAGATGTCCCATATAGACAATCCCCTAAAGATGTCCCATATAGACAATCCCCTAAAGATGTCGCATATAGACAATCCCCTAAAGATGTCCCATATAGACGACCCCTAAAGATGTCCCATATAGACAATCCCCTAAAGATGTCCCATATAGACAATCCCCTAAATATGTCCCATATAGACAATCCCTTAAAGATGTCCCATATAGACGACCCCTAGAGATGTCCCATATAGACAATCCCCTAAAGATGTCCCATATAGACAATCCCCTAAATATGTCCCATATAGACAATCCCTTAAAGATGTCCCATATAGACGACCCCTAGAGATGTCCCATATAGACAATCCCCTAAAGATGTCCCATATAGACGACCCCTAAAGATGTCCCATATAGACAATCCCCTAAAGATGTCCCATATAGACGACCCCTAAAGATGTCCCATATAGA
>NC_090176.1:418606-436106 GCF_024679245.1 Pseudorasbora parva
GTCCCATATAGACGGCCCCTAAAGATGTCCCATATAGACAATCCCTAAAGATGCCCCATATAGACGACCCCTAAAGATGCCCCATATAGACGACCCCTAAAGATGCCCCATATAGACGACCCCTAAAGATGTCCATATAGACGACCCCTAAAGATGTCCATATAGACGACCCCTAAAGATGTCCATATAGACGACCCCTAAAGATGTCCATATAGACGACCCCTAAAGATGTCCATATAGACGACCCCTAAAGATGTCCATATAGACGACCCCTAAAGATGTCCATATAGACGACCCCTAAAGATGTCCATATAGACGACCCCTAAAGATGTCCATATAGACGACCCCTAAAGATGTCCATATAGACGACCCCTAAAGATTTCCATATAGACGACCCCTAAAGATGTCCCATATAGACGACCCCTAAAGATGTCCATATAGACGACCCCTAAAGATGTCCATATAGACGACCCCTAAAGATGTCCATATAGATGACCCCTAAAGATGTCCCATATAGACGACCCCCAAAGATGTCCCATATAGACGACCCCCAAAGATGTCCCATATAGACAATCCCTAAAGATGTCCCATATAGACAATCCCTAAAGATGTCCCATATAGACGACCCCCCAAAGATGTCCCATATAGACGACCCCCAAAGATGTCCCATATAGACAATCCCTAAAGATGTCCCATATAGACAATCCCTAAAGATGTCTCATATAGATGGCCCCTAAATATGTCCCATATAGACAACCCCTAAAAATGTCCCATATAGACAACCCCTAAAGATGTCCCATATAGACGATCCTTAAAGATGTCCCATATAGACAACCCCTAAAGATGTTCCATATAAACGACCCCTAAAGATATTCCATATAGACGACCCCGAAAGATGTTCCATATAAACGACCCCTGTAGATGTCCCATACAGAAGATCACTAAAGATGTTCCATATATCAGACCCCTATGTTCCCATATAGACAACCCCTAAAGATGTTCCATATATCAGACACCTAGATTAACACTATATATGTCCCATATAAACAACCCCTGTAGATGTCCCATACAGAAGATCACTAAAGATGTTCCATATATCAGACCCTATGTTCCCATATAGATGACCCCTAAAGATGTTCCATATAAATAACCCCTAAATATGTTCCATACAGAAGATCACTAAAGATGTTCCATATATCAGACCCTATGTTCCCATATAGATGACCCCTAAAGATGTTCCATATAAATAACCCCTAAAGATGTCCCATATATCAGACCCCTATGTTCCCATATAGACGACTCCTAAGGATGTTCCATATAGACAACCCCTAATTAACCCTATAGATGTCCCATATAAACAACCCCTGTAGATGTCCCATATAGATGATCGCTAAAGATGTTCCATATATTAGACCCCAATGTTCCCATATAGACATCCCAAAGATGTCCCATATAAATGACTCCATAAATGCCCCACATATATTTCCCCATATGTTCCATAGAGATGGGCCCTGTATATGTCCCATATAGACGACCCCTAAAGATGTCCCATATAGACGATCCCTAAAGATGTCCCATATAGACGATCCCTAAAGATGTCCCATATAGACGACCCCTAAAGATGTCCCATATAGACAATCCCTAAAGATGTCCCATATAGACGATCCCTAAAGATGTCCCATATAGACAATCCCTAAAGATGTCCCATTTAGACAATCCCTAAAGATGTCCCATATAGACAATCCCTAAAGATGTCCCATTTAGACAATCCCTAAAGATGTCCCATATAGACGATCCCTAAAGATGTCCCATATAGACAATCCCTAAAGATGTCCCATTTAGACAATCCCTAAAGATGTCCCATATAGACGACCCCAAAAGATGTCCCATATAAACAACCCCTATAGATGGCCTATTTAGAAGACACTAATATATTCCCCTATAGACAAACAAAACACTATATCTTCCATATAGATGACCCCCATAGATGTCCCATAAAGACGATCCCTAAAGATGTCCCATACAAACAACCCCTATAGATGGCTCATTTAGAAGACACTAATTGATTTCCCCAATAGACAACCCCTATATGTCCTACAATCCCTAAATATGTCCCATATAGACAATCCCTAAAGACGGCCCATTAGAAGACGGCAATAGATTTCCCCTATAGACAACCCCTATACAGTCCCTGACAAAAGTCTTGTCGCTTGTGTACAAATTGACCTAAAGTGCCGCTGAAATATATTTCTAATCAAGATATTTTTACAAGAAATGGCTCATTTTAATCCCACCAGCTTTTGTGATAATGTTTCAGTGAAAAACTAAACTTTCAAAAAGTATTCTAATATTCACAGCTTGGTAAAGCCCATTGAGTCAATTTTTGCAAAGACATAAGTGTTGTCACATTGTCATATGAGCTTCACCTGTGACTAATATTGGATCAATTAGGTCTCAAGTGTGTATAAAAAGAACCCCAGTGCGCTAGACCTTAACATCAACTGCAACTAGACCTCTGCAAACATGCCTAAGATTCACCCTGAGACTAAAGTTTTGATTATCAAGAGGCTGAAGACCAGATCCACTGCTGATGTGGCAGACACCTTCAATGTGTCTCAGCGTCAAGTACAGAGGATAAAAAAAAGATTTGAAGAGACTGGAGACGTTTTTGACAAGCCCAGGTCAGACAGACCCCACAAGACAACTGCTCGAGAGGACCGTTTGTTGGCTCGAAAATCCAAGGCCAGCCCATTTTCCACTGCAGCAGAGCTCCACGAGACCTGCTCACCTGAAGTCCCTGTGTCAACCAGAACATTTAGAAGACACCGACAGATTTCCCCTATAGACAACCACTATATGTCCCATATAGACAACCCCTATAGATGACCAATTTAGAAGACACTAATAGATTTTCCAAATAGACAACCACTATATGTTCCATATAGATGATCCCTAAAGATGTCCCATATAAACGACCCCTATAGATGGTCCAATTAGAAGACACTAATAGATTTGCCCTATAGACAAACACTATGTCCCATATAGACGACCCCATAGATTGTCCCATAAAGACAATCCAAAGATGTCCCTATATAAACGACTCCATAGATACCCCACGTAGACGACCCCTATAGATTTCCCGTGTCCTATATAGATGACCCCTAAAGATGTCCATATAAACAACCCCTATATCTCTCGGATTACTCTCGTATTACCTATCATTTTTCATTTTGACAAGTTAGAACAGGTCACTGTAGTAAAAATGTGCTTAATTTAATTACGTTTCAACAGAAACTTCTCTGTAAACACTGTCTTGTCTTCATTTCTGGAAAAATCTATGGATAACAACTAACTGATACTATTGTTCATCAAATGTCATTGAAACCTTGTGATATAAGACTGTTTTAAAGCATGTAACATAGTATAAATTTTTTTACCTCCTGCAGGTGATGCGGGAGATGAACGTTTGGGTAGAAGACACTCTTTAAAAACAAGAACATCTTGTAGAAGCAAAACCACACCAGCAGTGGCAACAGGAAGCACAGCAGCAGAGACAACAGGAAGTACAGAAGTATCTGCCAGTACAGCGTCGATCCTGAAATCACACACAGCATTCAATCGTTAAACACACCACACACACACTCATTTATCTGGGCTGGGTCAGCCATGGCATCTGAAGCGCAGATTCTGCCTTACATAACGTGATTATAAAGGTTAGGCTATAAATGTCATAGATGTTGCTGAATAACCAGATAAACTATGTAGCTTAAGAAAATTAATCATGTTTGACGGGAGCATTTACTAGATGAAGTGGCAGTGCTTAAGGGTAAGGGGCAGCGAGGGGTAAGTTGTGTCACTGGAGCATGTGTTTTTTTGTCTGTTTCAGAAACACATCATTCGAGTGTGGGTTTGTCATTAACCTGTTATTGAAGCATGAGGTTCAATAAATGACACCTGTTATCAGACATGAGAAGTTATTAACCATACGTGCCTCAAACAGAACTGTGTGTGTGTGTGTGTGTGTGTGTGTGTGTGTGTGTGTGTGTGTGTGTGTGTGTGTGTGTGTGTGTGTGTGTGTGTGTGTGTGAGAGAGAGAGCGTGTGTGTGTGTGTGTGGTGTGTGTGTGAGAGCGTGGTGTGTGTGTGTAAGCGTGTATCCGCTGACCTTTAGTGCTTGTGCACTGTGTCTCACTGAAGACACTAGCCTTGTTGTAGAAGTCATAGCAGCTCTGAACTCTCACACAGTACTGCGTCCATGAGTCCAGCTCCGACAGCGTCACCACGTTATTCTTCGTCTTTAAGACTACAGGCTTCTGCAGAGAGAGAAGATGTTTCAGCTTAAACTCCAGCACACACTAGCCACAGCTCAAACTCACCGCCAGACTCAGACTGGACCACAGCTGGACAGTAACTAAGTAAATTACTGCACCTAAGTTCACTTTTTGAGTATCTGTACTTTACTGGAGTATTATTTTTTCTGTAATCTTATGACTTTAACTTCACTACATTTGAAAGACAAATAATGTATTTTTTACTCCACTACATTTCTATCAAGGTCCTCGAAGTCAAAAGTCGTTTCTGTCGCAGCTTTGAAAGTCAGTGATGATTTTTTTCTTCTTTAAAAGGTGTTTGGGTTTTTGCAGAAAGCCTTTCAGGAATCACTCTTGTAGAGTCTCGTGAAGTTCAATGATTTCACAGCATTTATTAAACACTGATTTATAGTTTAGAGCAAAATGGAAGAAGACGGATGTCCAAATGCTCATTTAGTGGAGTATTCACATGAACAAAGTTGATTCTGTCTTCAGTGAAGGTGAACAGTGTGAGAATATCAGATGTGTATCAGTGTATTGGATCCGTGCATTCGGCCTTAAAGTGACAGCAGCTTTGTAACTTTTCTACAAGTATTTAAATGAGTTTAAGTTAGTCGTCTGCTAGTGTGTCAGATGGAGCGTCACTGACTGGCTTAAACCATGATGGCATAATGTGCATTTATACAACTATAATACAATAATGCGGCGACATAAAGAAGGACATTTACTTGTGATACTTAAGTACGTTTGAAAACAAATACTTCTGTACTTTTACTTGAGTAAGAATCTGTTTTTACAACTTTCACTTGTAACGGAGAAATATTTGACCAGCAGTCCTGTTACTTTTACTCTTACCTGAGAGCCGTCAGTCTCCTTCCAGAACTGGATGAGGAAGTACATGTCCTGAGCCTCATTAGTCCTCATGGACTGGTTTCTGCTGCTCATAGGGTCAGCAATGGAGATCTGCAGATCACCTTTAACTGCGGTCAGCCTCACACTGGACGGAGGTCCGAGATTAGCTGTAGAGGTGAAGGACAGAGCTGAGTTTAGCTGTAGAGGTGAAGGACAGAGCTGAGTTTAGCTGTAGAGGAGAAGGACAGAGCTGAGTTTAGCTGTAGAGGAGAAGGACAGAGCTGAGTTTAGCTGTAGAGGAGAAGGACAGAGCTGAGTTAAGCTGTAGAGGAGAAGGACAGAGCTGAGTTTAGCTGTAGAGGAGAAGGACAGAGCTGAGTTTAGCTGTAGAGGTGAAGGACAGAGCTGAGTTTAGCTGTAGAGGAGAAGGACAGGGCTGAGTTTAGCTGTAGAGGAGAAGGACAGGGCTGAGTTTAGCTGTAGAGGAGAAGGACAGAGCTGAGTTAAGCTGTAGAGGAGAAGGACAGAGCTGAGTTTAGCTGTAGAGGTGAAGGACAGAGCTGAGTTTAGCTGTAGAGGAGAAGGACAGGGCTGAGTTTAGCTGTAGAGGAGAAGGACAGGGCTGAGTTTAGCTGTAGAGGAGAAGGACAGAGCTGAGTTTAGCTGTAGAGGAGAAGGACAGAGCTGAGTTTAGCTGTAGAGGAGAAGGACAGAGCTGAGTTTAGCTGTAGAGGTGAAGGACAGAGCTGAGTTTAGCTGTAGAGGAGAAGGACAGAGCTGAGTTTAGCTGTAGAGGAGAAGGTCAGAGCTGAGTTAAGCTGTAGAGGAGAAGGACAGAGCTGAGTTTAGCTGTAGAGGAGAAGGACAGAGCTGAGTTTAGCTGTAGAGGAGAAGGACAGAGCTGAGTTTAGCTGTAGAGGAGAAGGACAGAGCTGAGTTTAGCTGTAGAGGAGAAGGACAGAGCTGAGTTAACCTGTAGAGGAGAAGGACAGAGCTGAGTTTAGCTGTAGAGGAGAAGGACAGAGCTGAGTTTAGCTGTAGAGGAGAAGGACAGAGCTGAGTTTAGCTGTAGAGGAGAAGGACAGAGCTGAGTTTAGCTGTAGAGGAGAAGGACAGAGCTGAGTTTAGCTGTAGAGGAGAAGGACAGAGCTGAGTTTAGCTGTAGAGGAGAAGGACAGAGCTGAGTTTAGCTGTAGAGGAGAAGGACAGGGCTGAGTTTAGCTGTAGAGGAGAAGGACAGAGCTGAGTTTAGCTGTAGAGGAGAAGGACAGAGCTGAGTTTAGCTGTAGAGGTGAAGGACATAGCTCAGTTTAGCTGTAGAGGAGAAGGACAGAGCTGAGTTTAGCTGTAGAGGAGAAGGACAGAGCTGAGTTTAGCTGTAGAGGAGAAGGACAGAGCTGAGTTTAGCTGTAGAGGTGAAGGACAGAGCTGAGTTTAGCTGTAGAGGAGAAGGACAGAGCTGAGTTTAGCTGTAGAGGAGAAGGACAGAGCTGAGTTTAGCTGTGGAGGAGAAGGACAGAGCTGAGTTTAGCTGTAGAGGAGAAGGACAGAGCTGAGTTTAGCTGTAGAGGAGAAGGACAGAGCTGAGTTTAGCTGTAGAGGAGAAGGACAGAGCTGAGTTTAGCTGTAGAGGAGAAGGACAGGGCTGAGTTTAGCTGTAGAGGAGAAGGACAGAGCTGAGTTTAGCTGTAGAGGAGAAGGACAGAGCTGAGTTTAGCTGTAGAGGAGAAGGACAGAGCTGAGTTTAGCTGTAGAGGAGAAGGACAGAGCTGAGTTTAGCTGTAGAGGAGAAGGACAGAGCTGAGTTTAGCTGTAGAGGTGAAGGACAGAGCTGAGTTTAGCTGTAGAGGAGAAGGTCAGAGCTGAGTTTAGCTGTAGAGGAGAAGGACAGAGCTGAGTTTAGCTGTAGAGGAGAAGGACAGAGCTGAGTTTAGCTGTAGAGGAGAAGGACAGAGCTGAGTTTAGCTGTAGAGGAGAAGGACAGAGCTGAGTTTAGCTGTAGAGGAGAAGGACAGAGCTGAGTTTAGCTGTAGAGGAGAAGGACAGAGCTGAGTTTAGCTGTGGAGGAGAAGGACAGAGCTGAGTTTAGCTGTAGAGGAGAAGGACAGAGCTGAGTTTAGCTGTGGAGGAGAAGGACAGAGCTGAGTTTAGCTGTAGAGGAGAAGGACAGAGCTGAGTTTAGCTGTAGAGGAGAAGGACAGAGCTGAGTTTAGCTGTAGAGGTGAAGGACAGGGCTGAGTTTAGCTGTAGAGGAGAAGGTCAGAGCTGAGTTTAGCTGTAGAGGAGAAGGACAGAGCTGAGTTTAGCTGTAGAGGAGAAGGTCAGAGCTGAGTTTAGCTGTAGAGGAGAAGGACAGAGCTGAGTTTAGCTGTAGAGGAGAAGGACAGAGCTGAGTTTAGCTGTAGAGGTGAAGGACAGAGCTGAGTTTAGCTGTAGAGGAGAAGGACAGAGCTGAGTTTAGCTGTAGAGGAGAAGGACAGAGCTGAGTTTAGCTGTAGAGGTGAAGGACAGAGCTGAGTTTAGCTGTAGAGGAGAAGGACAGAGCTGAGTTTAGCTGTAGAGGAGAAGGACAGAGCTGAGTTTAGCTGTAGAGGTGAAGGACAGAGCTGAGTTTAGCTGTAGAGGAGAAGGACAGAGCTGAGTTTAGCTGTGGAGGAGAAGGACAGGGCTGAGTTTAGCTGTAGAGGAGAAGGACAGAGCTGAGTTTAGCTGTAGAGGAGAAGGACAGAGCTGAGTTTAGCTGTAGAGGAGAAGGACAGAGCTGAGTTTAGCTGTAGAGGAGAAGGACAGGGCTGAGTTTAGCTGTAGAGGAGAAGGACAGGGCTGAGTTTAGCTGTAGAGGAGAAGGACAGGGCTGAGTTTAGCTGTAGAGGAGAAGGACAGAGCTGAGTTTATCTGTAGAGGAGAAGGACAGAGCTGAGTTTAGCTGTAGAGGAGAAGGACAGAGCTGAGTTTAGCTGTAGAGGAGAAGGACAGAGCTGAGTTTAGCTGTAGAGGAGAAGGTCAGAGCTGAGTTTAGCTGTAGAGGAGAAGGACAGAGCTGAGTTTAGCTGTAGAGGAGAAGGACAGAGCTGAGTTTAGCTGTAGAGGAGAAGGACAGAGCTGAGTTTAGCTGTAGAGGAGAAGGACAGAGCTGAGTTTAGCTGTAGAGGAGAAGGTCAGAGCTGAGTTTAGCTGTAGAGGTGAAGGACAGAGCTGAGTTTAGCTGTGGAGGAGAAGGACAGAGCTGAGTTAAGCTGTAGAGGAGAAGGACAGAGCTGAGTTAAGCTGTAGAGGAGAAGGACAGAGCTGAGTTTAGCTGTAGAGGAGAAGGTCAGAGCTGAGTTTAGCTGTAGAGGAGAAGGACAGAGCTGAGTTTAGCTGTAGAGGAGAAGGACAGAGCTGAGTTTAGCTGTAGAGGAGAAGGTCAGAGCTGAGTTTAGCTGTAGAGGAGAAGGACAGAGCTGAGTTTAGCTGTAGATGAGAAGGTCAGAGCTGAGTTTAGCTGTAGAGGTGAAGGACAGAGCTCAGTTTAGCTGTAGAGGAGAAGGACAGAGCTGAGTTTAGCTGTAGAGGTGAAGGACATAGCTCAGTTTAGCTGTAGAGGAGAAGGACAGAGCTGAGTTTAGCTGTAGAGGAGAAGGACAGAGCTGAGTTTAGCTGTAGAGGAGAAGGACAGAGCTGAGTTTAGCTGTAGAGGAGAAGGACAGAGCTGAGTTTAGCTGTAGAGGAGAAGGTCAGAGCTGAGTTTAGCTGTAGAGGAGAAGGACAGAGCTGAGTTTAGCTGTAGAGGAGAAGGACAGAGCTGAGTTTAGCTGTAGAGGAGAAGGTCAGAGCTGAGTTTAGCTGTAGAGGAGAAGGACAGAGCTGAGTTTAGCTGTAGATGAGAAGGTCAGAGCTGAGTTTAGCTGTAGAGGTGAAGGACAGAGCTCAGTTTAGCTGTAGAGGAGAAGGACAGAGCTGAGTTTAGCTGTAGAGGTGAAGGACATAGCTCAGTTTAGCTGTAGAGGAGAAGGACAGAGCTGAGTTTAGCTGTAGAGGAGAAGGACAGAGCTGAGTTTAGCTGTAGAGGAGAAGGACAGAGCTGAGTTTAGCTGTAGAGGTGAAGGACAGAGCTGAGTTTAGCTGTAGAGGAGAAGGTCAGAGCTGAGTTTAGCTGTAGAGGAGAAGGACAGAGCTGAGTTTAGCTGTAGAGGAGAAGGACAGAGCTGAGTTTAGCTGTAGAGGAGAAGGACAGAGCTGAGTTTAGCTGTAGAGGAGAAGGACAGAGCTGAGTTTAGCTGTAGAGGAGAAGGACAGAGCTGAGTTTAGCTGTAGAGGAGAAGGACAGAGCTGAGTTTAGCTGTGGAGGAGAAGGACAGAGCTGAGTTTAGCTGTAGAGGAGAAGGACAGAGCTGAGTTTAGCTGTGGAGGAGAAGGACAGAGCTGAGTTTAGCTGTAGAGGAGAAGGACAGAGCTGAGTTTAGCTGTAGAGGAGAAGGACAGAGCTGAGTTTAGCTGTAGAGGTGAAGGACAGGGCTGAGTTTAGCTGTAGAGGAGAAGGTCAGAGCTGAGTTTAGCTGTAGAGGAGAAGGACAGAGCTGAGTTTAGCTGTAGAGGAGAAGGACAGAGCTGAGTTTAGCTGTAGAGGAGAAGGACAGAGCTGAGTTTAGCTGTAGAGGAGAAGGACAGAGCTGAGTTTAGCTGTAGAGGTGAAGGACAGAGCTGAGTTTAGCTGTAGAGGAGAAGGACAGAGCTGAGTTTAGCTGTAGAGGAGAAGGACAGAGCTGAGTTTAGCTGTAGAGGTGAAGGACAGAGCTGAGTTTAGCTGTAGAGGAGAAGGACAGAGCTGAGTTTAGCTGTAGAGGAGAAGGACAGAGCTGAGTTTAGCTGTAGAGGTGAAGGACAGAGCTGAGTTTAGCTGTAGAGGAGAAGGACAGAGCTGAGTTTAGCTGTGGAGGAGAAGGACAGGGCTGAGTTTAGCTGTAGAGGAGAAGGACAGAGCTGAGTTTAGCTGTAGAGGAGAAGGACAGAGCTGAGTTTAGCTGTAGAGGAGAAGGACAGAGCTGAGTTTAGCTGTAGAGGAGAAGGACAGGGCTGAGTTTAGCTGTAGAGGAGAAGGACAGGGCTGAGTTTAGCTGTAGAGGAGAAGGACAGGGCTGAGTTTAGCTGTAGAGGAGAAGGACAGAGCTGAGTTTATCTGTAGAGGAGAAGGACAGAGCTGAGTTTAGCTGTAGAGGAGAAGGACAGAGCTGAGTTTAGCTGTAGAGGAGAAGGACAGAGCTGAGTTTAGCTGTAGAGGAGAAGGTCAGAGCTGAGTTTAGCTGTAGAGGAGAAGGACAGAGCTGAGTTTAGCTGTAGAGGAGAAGGACAGAGCTGAGTTTAGCTGTAGAGGAGAAGGACAGAGCTGAGTTTAGCTGTAGAGGAGAAGGACAGAGCTGAGTTTAGCTGTAGAGGAGAAGGTCAGAGCTGAGTTTAGCTGTAGAGGTGAAGGACAGAGCTGAGTTTAGCTGTGGAGGAGAAGGACAGAGCTGAGTTAAGCTGTAGAGGAGAAGGACAGATCTGAGTTAAGCTGTAGAGGAGAAGGACAGAGCTGAGTTTAGCTGTAGAGGAGAAGGTCAGAGCTGAGTTTAGCTGTAGAGGAGAAGGACAGAGCTGAGTTTAGCTGTAGAGGAGAAGGACAGAGCTGAGTTTAGCTGTAGAGGAGAAGGTCAGAGCTGAGTTTAGCTGTAGAGGAGAAGGACAGAGCTGAGTTTAGCTGTAGATGAGAAGGTCAGAGCTGAGTTTAGCTGTAGAGGTGAAGGACAGAGCTCAGTTTAGCTGTAGAGGAGAAGGACAGAGCTGAGTTTAGCTGTAGAGGTGAAGGACATAGCTCAGTTTAGCTGTAGAGGAGAAGGACAGAGCTGAGTTTAGCTGTAGAGGAGAAGGACAGAGCTGAGTTTAGCTGTAGAGGAGAAGGACAGAGCTGAGTTTAGCTGTAGAGGAGAAGGACAGAGCTGAGTTTAGCTGTAGAGGAGAAGGTCAGAGCTGAGTTTAGCTGTAGAGGAGAAGGACAGAGCTGAGTTTAGCTGTAGAGGAGAAGGACAGAGCTGAGTTTAGCTGTAGAGGAGAAGGTCAGAGCTGAGTTTAGCTGTAGAGGAGAAGGACAGAGCTGAGTTTAGCTGTAGATGAGAAGGTCAGAGCTGAGTTTAGCTGTAGAGGTGAAGGACAGAGCTCAGTTTAGCTGTAGAGGAGAAGGACAGAGCTGAGTTTAGCTGTAGAGGTGAAGGACATAGCTCAGTTTAGCTGTAGAGGAGAAGGACAGAGCTGAGTTTAGCTGTAGAGGAGAAGGACAGAGCTGAGTTTAGCTGTAGAGGAGAAGGACAGAGCTGAGTTTAGCTGTAGAGGAGAAGGACAGAGCTGAGTTTAGCTGTAGAGGAGAAGGACAGAGCTGAGTTAAGCTGTAGAGGAGAAGGACAGAGCTGAGTTTAGCTGTAGAGGAGAAGGACAGAGCTGAGTTTAGCTGTAGAGGAGAAGGACAGAGCTGAGTTTAGCTGTAGAGGTGAAGGACAGAGCTTAGTTTAGCTGTAGAGGAGAAGGACAGAGCTGAGTTTAGCTGTAGAGGAGAAGGTCAGAGCTGAGTTTAGCTGTAGAGGAGAAGGACAGAGCTGAGTTTAGCTGTAGAGGAGAAGGACAGAGCTGAGTTAAGCTGTAGAGGAGAAGGACAGAGCTGAGTTTAGCTGTAGAGGAGAAGGTCAGAGCTGAGTTTAGCTGTAGAGGAGAAGGACAGAGCTGAGTTTAGCTGTAGAGGAGAAGGACAGAGCTGAGTTAAGCTGTAGAGGAGAAGGACAGAGCTGAGTTTAGCTGTAGAGGAGAAGGTCAGAGCTGAGTTTAGCTGTAGAGGAGAAGGACAGAGCTGAGTTTAGCTGTAGAGAAGAAGGACAGAGCTCAGTTTAGCTGTAGAGGAGAAGGACAGAGCTGAGTTTAGCTGTAGAGGAGAAGGACAGAGCTGAGTTTAGCTGTAGAGGAGAAGGACAGAGCTGAGTTTAGCTGTAGAGGAGAAGGACAGAGCTGAGTTTAGCTGTAGAGGAGAAGGTCAGAGCTGAGTTTAGCTGTAGAGGAGAAGGACAGAGCTGAGTTTAGCTGTAGAGGAGAAGGACAGAGCTGATTTTAGCTGTAGAGGAGAAGGACAGAGCTTAGTTTAGCTGTAGAGGAGAAGGACAGAGCTGAGTTTAGCTGTAGAGGAGAAGGACAGAGCTGAGTTTAGCTGTAGAGGAGAAGGACAGAGCTGAGTTTAGCTGTAGAGGAGAAGGACAGAGCTGAGTTAAGCTGTAGAGGAGAAGGACAGAGCTTAGTTTAGCTGTAGAGGAGAAGGACAGAGCTGAGTTTAGCTGTAGAGGAGAAGGACAGAGCTGAGTTTAGCTGTAGAGGAGAAGGACAGAGCTGAGTTAAGCTGTAGAGGAGAAGGACAGAGCTTAGTTTAGCTGTAGAGGTGAAGGACAGAGCTGAGTTTAGCTGTAGAGGAGAAGGACAGAGCTGAGTTTAGCTGTAGAGGAGAAGGACAGAGCTGAGTTTAGCTGTAGAGGAGAAGGACAGAGCTGAGTTTAGCTGTAGAGGAGAAGGACAGAGCTGAGTTTAGCTGTAGAGGAGAAGGACAGAGCTGAGTTTAGCTGTAGAGGAGAAGGACAGAGCTGAGTTTAGCTGTAGAGGAGAAGGACAGAGCTGAGTTTAGCTGTAGAGGAGAAGGACAGAGCTGAGTTTAGCTGTAGAGGTGAAGGACAGAGCTGAGTTTAGCTGTAGAGGAGAAGGACAGAGCTGAGTTTAGCTGTAGAGGAGAAGGACAGAGCTGAGTTTAGCTGTAGAGGAGAAGGACAGAGCTGAGTTTAGCTGTAGAGGTGAAGGACAGAGCTGAGTTTAGCTGTAGAGGAGAAGGACAGAGCTGAGTTTAGCTGTAGAGGAGAAGGACAGAGCTGAGTAGCTGTAGAGGAGAAGGACAGAGCTGAGTTTAGCTGTAGAGGAGAAGGACAGAGCTGAGTTTAGCTGTAGAGGAGAAGGACAGAGCTGAGTTTAGCTGTAGAGGAGAAGGACAGAGCTGAGTTTAGCTGTAGAGGAGAAGGACAGAGCTGAGTTTAGCTGTAGAGGAGAAGGACAGAGCTGAGTTTAGCTGTAGAGGAGAAGGACAGAGCTGAGTTTAGCTGTAGAGGAGAAGGACAGAGCTGAGTTTAGCTGTAGAGGAGAAGGACAGAGCTGAGTTTAGCTGTAGAGGTGAAGGACAGAGCTGAGTTTAGCTGTAGAGGAGAAGGTCAGAGCTGAGTTTAGCTGTAGAGGAGAAGGACAGAGCTGAGTTTAGCTGTAGAGGAGAAGGACAGGGCTGAGTTTAGCTGTAGAGGAGAAGGACAGAGCTGAGTAAAGCTGTAGAGGAGAAGGACAGAGCTGAGTTTAGCTGTAGAGGAGAAGGACAGAGCTGAGTTAAGCTGTAGAGGAGAAGGACAGAGCTGAGTTTAGCTGTAGAGGAGAAGGACAGAGCTTAGTTTAGCTGTAGAGGAGAAGGACAGAGCTGAGGTCAGATAATCAAGAGCTGAGGCCGGATAAGAACAGACCGTCACCTTCTTTATCAGGGCAGAAGTCGATGCTGGTCCAGCTGGAGAAACTCTGGGCTGTGTTGGCCCGCACACGCAGGCAATATAAGCCAAAGTAGTTCAGATCCGCATTGGTAAAGTCACAGCGCCGCTCTGACACGTCCACACACACGCTCCCCCAGTTCTGCTTATCAGCACCCTTACGCGTCTGGTAGGCCCTGTGGAGGAAAACGTCTCCGATTACTATCGTGACCTCGGTTCCCTGAGAGGCGGGAACGAGACACTGCATTGAAAATATAGCTGCGGGTTAATCTCTTTTGTAAAATTTCCTGAAATCTTATAGGCTAAAGCCAGTTAGAAAAACTGGCCAAATCACATGCAGTACTGTAGGGGGTACCTGGCAGTATAAAAGGCGAGGAGCGCGGCAATCGCCTCAGAATCACGAGTGAATGTGAAAACTGAGTGAGCACGGCGACCAACGCAGTGTCTCGTTCCGCCTCTCAGGGAACCGAGATTACGATAGTAACTGGAGATATTCCCTTTCGAGAGCGGTCACTTCAACACTGCATTGAAAATGCTGAGGGAACCAAATACAAAATCCCGCCGTGAGAGCTGCAAAGTTGTAGAATTTTCACCAATTGCATACAATAAAAGCTGGGGCCGCCTGAAGCTCTATGATAGGCAAAGCCAAGCCAATGAGACACGTGCTAAAGCCTATCGAAATGTGCATACGAGATGAAGAGGGCAGCTAGAGTAGTAGAAAGCATGTCTAAGCAAACACATACACAGCATCAACAGTAAATGGTAATAACTGTGCAGCTTAAGTCACTGAGAGCACTGCTGAGGCTACAGACGGCATGTCCAGCATGTAAAATCTGGCGAAGGTGTTGAAAGAAGACCAGCCAACGGCCAAGCATATTTCCTGCAATGGCTCTCGAAGTGAACTGAAGGGAGTACCCGTGCTGGATTATATCTAGAATCCAGCGCAATACGCCCGGAATGGCTCTCCAAGCGCAGAGAGAAAGGCACTGCGGGAGGATACGGGCCATGCAGTGAGTGTGTGTATGGGGCGGGGCCATGCAGTGAGTGTGTGTATGGGGCGGGGCCATGCAGTGAGTGTGTGTATGGGGCGGGGCCATGCAGTGAGTGTGTGTATGGGGCGGGGCCATGCAGTGAGTGTGTGTATGGGGTGGGGCCATGCAGTGAGTGTGTGTATGGGGCGACATTCAGTGAGTGTGTGTATGGGACGGGGCCACGGGCAGTGAGTGTGTGTATGGGGTGGGGCCATGCAGTGAGTGTGTGTATGGGGCGACATTCAGTGAGTGTGTGTATGGGACGGGGCCACGGGCAGTGAGTGTGTGTATGGGGTGGGGCCATGCAGTGAGTGTGTGTATGGGGCGACATTCAGTGAGTGTGTGTATGGGACGGGGCCACGGGCAGTGAGTGTGTGTATGGGGCGACATTCAGTGAGTGCGTGTATGGGGCGAGGCCACGGGCAGTGAGTGTGTGTATGGGGCGACATTCAGTGAGTGTGTGTATGGGGTGGGGCCATGCAGTGAGTGTGTGTATGGGGCGACATTCAGTGAGTGTGTGTATGGGACGGGGCCACGGGCAGTGAGTGTGTGTATGGGGCGACATTCAGTGAGTGCGTGTATGGGGCGAGGCCACGGGCAGTGAGTGTGTGTATGGGGCGACATTCAGTGAGTGCGTGTATGGGGCGGGGCCATGCAGTGAGTGTGTGTATGGGGCGACATTCAGTGAGTGTGTGTATGGGACGGGGCCACGGGCAGTGAGTGTGTGTATGGGGCGACATTCAGTGAGTGCGTGTATGGGGCGAGGCCACGGGCAGTGAGTGTGTGTATGGGGCGACATTCAGTGAGTGTGTGTATGGGACGGGGCCACGGGCAGTGAGTGTGTGTATGGGGCGACATTCAGTGAGTGTGTGTATGGGACGGGGCCACGGGCAGTGAGTGTGTGTATGGGGCGACATTCAGTGAGTGTGTGTATGGGACGGGGCCACGGGCAGTGAGTGTGTGTATGGGGCGACATTCAGTGAGTGTGTGTATGGGACGGGGCCACGGGCAGTGAGTGTGTGTATGGGGCGACATTCAGTGAGTGCGTGTATGGGACGGGGCCACGGGCAGTGAGTGTGTGTATGGGGCGACATTCAGTGAGTGTGTGTATGGGACGGGGCCACGGGCAGTGAGTGTGTGTATGGGGCGACATTCAGTGAGTGCGTGTATGGGACGGGGCCACGGGCAGTGAGTGTGTGTATGGGGCGAGGCCACGGGCAGTGAGTGTGTGTATGGGGCGACATGCAGTGAGTGTGTGTATGGGGCGGGGCCACGGGCAGTGAGTGTGTGTATGGGGCGACATTCAGTGAGTGCGTGTATGGGACGGGGCCACGGGCAGTGAGTGTGTGTATGGGGCGAGGCCACGGGCAGTGAGTGTGTGTATGGGGCGACATTCAGTGAGTGTGTGTATGGGGCGACATTCAGTGAGTGCGTGTATGGGGCGAGGCCACGGGCAGTGAGTGTGTGTATGGGGCGACATTCAGTGAGTGTGTGTATGGGGTGGGGCCATGCAGTGAGTGTGTGTATGGGGCGGGGCCACGGGCAGTGAGTGTGTATGGGGCAAGGCCATGGGCAGTTAGTGTGTGCATGGGGCGGGCCATGGGCAGTGAGTGTGTGTATGGGGCGGGGCCACAGGCAGTGAGTGTGTGAGTGTTTGCACGGGAAGTGAGTGTGTGAGTGTTTGCATATCGCGCTGCAATTGGCCAGTTTTAATAACTGCCGTTAGCCTATAAGATTTCAGGAAATTTTACAAAAGAGATTAACCCACAGCGTTTCCACCGCAGTGCTGAAGTGAGCGCTCTCTCTGGGAACAGATCATGGGGAGTCATGCAATCTGACCCGATTCGCTGATCTGATCATCTGACGCTTACCTGCTTCTGTGCCTGGCACACCTCTTATTATATCATATTCACATGCAGTATACAGGAGAAGGCGTGCTTTAGCAGTAATGCTGGAGGAACTCTGTTCCCATGCAGGTTTGCCTATGCTTTGCATAGATTTGGCTGAATGTGAAAATCTGAAAGCGTGTGTGTGTGTGTGTGTTGGTTTTTGAGAAATATGAGGACACAAATGTGTATAATGCCATGGGTATGACACAGGTATTACAGGAGAGGGTGAAATATGAGGACATTACCCATGGCCCCACTTTACAAAAGGCTTATAAATCACACAGGAGGAGTTTTAGTGAGAAAGTAAAAATGCAGAATGTTTCCTGAGATGGGTAGGTTTAGGAGCAGTGTGTGTATGGAGCCAGAATGGTGACTTTAAAATTTGGCATCACAAATTAAAATTGTCATTGAAAACAAAAGCAGAACTGAAAAAGGAAACATTGGCATTGAAACATTTGCATTGAAAACAGTTGTATTGGCATTGAAACAAGTATTGGCACTGAAAAAATAAAATTATTAAAATATTACAATCGTATTCTTTTATTGAATTGGGATTTATTTGTATTTTTCAATGACAATCTTCAGATTTTTTCTTCATGTCACTCTTTTTCAGTGACAGTTTTTTTTTACAATGTCAGTTTTTTTTCAATGTCACTGATTTTCAGTTTCAACTTTCTGTCACTGTTTTGGCGTGGAGAGGGGCGGGGTCTGAGGGGAGGGGTAAGTAGAGCGTAGTTTGCATATCATTTGCATATAGGTATACTGAACCCGTCACCAGCTCTGAAGCCGCATGACTAATGTCCAGTTTACCGGGAACTTCCAAGCCGCAAGTCTGTTTTTTTATCTGCCATTTACATGTTT
>NC_090176.1:443606-446106 GCF_024679245.1 Pseudorasbora parva
TGTGTGAAACGGGCATCAGCAGGTGTGCTTCAGATAGCCATGCTCGATGTAATGCCACTCTCATACGGCTCTCTCATGCTGCCACAGGAACGTTACCTACTGACACAGTTCTGTCCACCGCCCTCCTTCTGTCATTATTATATTTCACGGGGAAGCCCAAATGCTCTCATACATGCGATGGGAATGATGCGGGAGGCTTCTCGAGTTCTTCTGCGCCAAGTTATCGGTTCTTTATTTGTCGCGGGTTCTTTATTTGTCATGGGTTCTTTATTTGTCGTGGGTTCTTTATTTGTCGCGGGTTCTTTATTTGTCGCGGGTTCTTTATTTGTCATGGGTTCTTTATTTGTCGTGGGTTCTTTATTTGTCGCGGGTTCTTTATTTGTCATGGGTTCTTTATTTGTCATGGGTTCTTTATTTGTCACTGGTTCCTTATTTGTCGTGGGTTCTTTATTTGTCGTGGGTTCTTTATTTGTCGTGGGTTCTTTATTTGTCACTGGTTCCTTATTTGTCGTGGGTTCTTTATTTGTCGTGGGTTCTTTATTTGTCGTGGGTTCTTTATTTGTCGCGGGTTCTTTATTTGTCGCGGGTTCTTTATTTGTCGCGGGTTCTTTATTTGTCGTGGGTTCTTTATTTGTCGTGGGTTCTTTATTTGTCGTGGGTTCTTTATTTGTCGTGGGTTCTTTATTTGTCATGGGTTCTTTATTTGTCACTGGTTCCTTATTTGTCGTGGGTTCTTTATTTGTCGTGGGTTCTTTATTTGTCGTGGGTTCTTTATTTGTCGTGGGTTCTTTATTTGTCGTGGGTTCTTTATTTGTCGTGGGTTCTTTATTTGTCGCGGGTTCTTTATTTGTCGTGGGTTCTTTATTTGTCGTGGGTTCTTTATTTGTCGTGGGTTCTTTATTTGTCGCGGGTTCTTTATTTGTCATGGGTTCTTTATTTGTCGTGGGTTCTTTATTTGTCGTGGGTTCTTTATTTGTCATGGGTTCTTTATTTGTCGCGGGTTCTTTATTTGTCATGGGTTCTTTATTTGTCGTGGGTTCTTTATTTGTCATGGGTTCTTTATTTGTTATCAGTTCTTTATTTGTCATGGGTTCTTTATTTGTCATGGGTTCTTTATTTGTCGCAGGTTCCTTATTTGTCGTGGGTTCTTTATTTGTCATGGGTTCTTTATTTGTTATCGGTTCTTTATTTGTCATGGGTTCTTTATTTGTCATGGGTTCTTTATTTGTTGCAGGTTCCTTATTTGTCGTGGGTTCTTTATTTGTCGTGGGTTCTTTATTTGTCATGGGTTCTTTATTTGTCGCGGGTTCTTTATTTGTCATGGGTTCTTTATTTGTTATCGGTTCTTTATTTGTCATGGGTTCTTTATTTGTCGCAGGTTCCTTATTTGTCGTGGGTTCTTTATTTGTCATGGGTTCTTTATTTGTTATCGGTTCTTTATTTGTCATGGGTTCTTTATTTGTCATGGGTTCTTTATTTGTTGCAGGTTCCTTATTTGTCGTGGGTTCTTTATTTGTCGTGGGTTCTTTATTTGTCATGGGTTCTTTATTTGTCGCGGGTTCTTTATTTGTCATGGGTTCTTTATTTGTCGCGGGTTCCTTATTTGTCGTGGGTTCTTTATTTGTCATGGGTTCTTTATTTGTCATGGGTTCTTTATTTGTCGCGGGTTCCTTATTTGTCGTGGGTTCTTTATTTGTTATCGGTTCTTTATTTGTCATGGGTTCTTTATTTGTCGCGGGTTCCTTATTTGTCGTGGGTTCTTTATTTGTTATCGGTTCTTTATTTGTATTTGACAGTAGGCCTAGTCCTTTTCTCCCTGAACACAAATACTGAAATGGGGGGTGGCAGCCATCAGTTTGCCTGGCCATTATTCTTTTATTTATTTAATCAAGTAACATTTCATATCTCTAGCATGGTGGAGAAACAAAATAACCCACTTCCTGGAGGAGAACCCCCAGACCCCCCGCAAAAACAATCACACACCTATAATACGTTCAGCAGCTGCTAATGGGGCCGGCAGACTTTAGCCTTCGACGGCCATGGGCTCACATGACGAGGATGATGTGCTGAAAACTGAAACGCTTTCGAGATGACGATGCCTGTCCACATACCCGTCACTTAACCTGAGGACAGCTTAAGTAGAAGGTTTATTACACTGAGCAAAAACACACACATTTCCAGACTACCGTCCGCCCAGTGAGTCTCGGCCGTTTCCAGCACTGGATATCTGGAGTGAACATGATTTATTCTGGTCTACAGTGCCATATCAGGGCCATTTTAGGATTCATTGAAATGCATTTCTTCTACAGTTCCTTTAACTATACTGTCTGTTTACATCAAGTCTCACTTTACGCCGATGGTACTGGTTATTATTATATTATTATATTATTATTATTCTGATGTCCACACTGAATTCATACTATACAATACACAACAACAACACCTATGTACAATAGTGCACCATCTCTCACACACACACACACACACACACACACACACA